>NC_052047.1:32954930-33254930 GCF_903992535.2 Arvicola amphibius | reverse complement strand
TCTCCCATCTGTCTAACACTGAGCGCCCAGCTGACAAAGAAATAACTAGTAGATGCTGGGTGCTCAGTTTACATAGATGGTGAGTGGCTGAGGGTGTGAAAGCACAGGAACTTAAAACATGAAGGGCACGGTAGTGAGGACACTACCGTGTAGGAATTACAAACTCGAGGTGACATAGGTGGTTAATTGTATCAGTTCAGCCTCTGCGCTCTCACTAGTAATAAAAAGTTGGTCAGGATACGTGTGGAGGAGGACATTGACAGTTGCCCACAAATCTGATCCTTTTCAGAATGCTCAGAGTTATGTCTGATATGATGAAGTTCCTTCTTTGTAATCGAAACTACCTGCTCTATACTGAGAATACCCACGCTGTATCACTTATCGACCTCTATTGTTCAGTGCTGATGAGATGCTGGAGACATAGTATTTGACAGTTACCATTTTCTGTGACTTGGGTTCAATAATCTGTGTCACCTGGCACAGTATGACTTTGACCACAGCATCTTAGTAAGCATAATAACACATTCTTCCCCCAACAGTGTACAATCTTGGACTGTTGTGTGAAGTTTTACTCTTTTGGCTGTTTTTACTCTTTAGGTCTTCCGTAGAATCTGTAACCCAGCTCCAAAATAAATCACACACATAGAATCTTATTCTTAGTTATAAATGCTCAACTTAGCTTGACTTGCTTCTAGCCCGTTTTTCTTAAATTAACTCATCTATCTTTTGCCTCTGGGCTTTTTCCTTTTCTTACTTTTTGTATATCTTACTTTCAGTCTTACTCCGCAGCTTGGTGGTTGGGTGGGTGCCTTCTAGTGCCCCCCTCGCCTTGTTCTCTCTTTCTCTTTTCCTCTTTCTTGAATCCCCCTCTATTTATACTTTTTGCCTGCCAGACCCACCTCTCCTTGCTCCTGGTTTAATATTGGCCATTCAGCTCTTTATTAGGACGATCAAGTGTTTTAGACAGGCAAAGAATCACAGCTTCTCAGAATTAAACAAATGAAGCATAAAAAAAGTCACACACCTTAAAACAATTTTCCCGAACATCATGGAATTAATCCAACACACAAAAATGAATTAAAATAATTAGTGCTTGATGAATTTAAGTTTCTGCTGCTGTTTCTTTTCTTTTTAAAAAATATTTATTTATTTATTATGTATACAATATTCTGTGTGTATGCCCGCAGGCCAGAAGAGGGCACCAGACCCCATTACAGATGGTTGTGAGACACCATGTGGTTGCTGGGAATTGAACTCAAGACCTTTGGAAAAGCAGACAATGCTCTTAACCTCTGAGCCATTTCTCCAGCCCCTCTGCTGCTGTTTCTGTTATCACTCCCCATAATATTACTGAACTGTTATCTTTGTAACAGAAAAATACTTAACCATTATAACTAGCATTTTATTAATATATAAGATGTGTAAGGGACTCTAGGTTAGCAACAGGATTTTTTCTCATTTTTAATCATAGATACACTCTTAAATAAAAGTTATGATTAGATTGATGCAAAAATACTCAATAAAATACTGGCAAATTGAATCCAAGAACACATCAGAAACATCGTTCACCATGATCAAGTCGGCTTCATCCCAGAAATGAAGGGATGGCCCAATGCACAAAAATCTGTCAACATAATCCATGATATAAACAAGCTGAAAAATAAAAACCACATGATCATCTCATTAAATGATGAAAAAGCTTTAGATTTAAAATACAACATCCCTTCATTATTAAGGTCTAGGAGAGAGCAGGGATACAAGGAGCATACTACACATCACAAAGGCAATATACAGCAAGACAACAACCAGCATCAAACTAAATGGAGAGAAACTCACAGCTTTCCCACTGATAAAAGAAAAAAGACAATGTTGCCCACTCTCTCCATATCTATTCAATATAGTTCTTGAGGTCAACAAAAGGAGATCAAAGGGATACAAATTGGAAAAAAAGTCAAACTCTCACTATTTGCTGAGGATATATGATAGTTTACATAAGCAACCCCCAAAATTCTACCAAGTAACTTCTAAAACTCATAAATACTTTCAGTAATGTAGCAGGATACAAGATTAACCAAAAAAAAAAAAAAAAAAAAACAGTAGCCCTCCTTTATACAGAAGATAAATGGGCTGAAAAAGAAATCAGAGAAACATCACCCTTCACAATAGACACAAATAACATAAAACATCTCAGAGTAACTCTAACCAAACAAGTGGTAGACTTGTATGACACGAACTTTAAATCTTTGAAGAAAGAAACTGAAGAAGACACGAAAAAGTGGAAAGATCTCCCATGCTCTTGGGTAGGTAGATTTAACATAGTAAAAATGGTAATCTTACCAAAAGCAACCTACAGATTCAACACAATGAACATCAAAATCCCAGAAAAATTCTTCACAGACCTAGAAAGAACACTACTCAACTTCATACAGAAAAGCAAAAACCCAGAATAGTCAAAACAATCCTGTACAATAAAGGACCTTCTGGAGGCATCACAATCCCTAACTTCAAACTCTCCTATAGAGCTACAGTACTGAAAACAGCCTGGTATCGACATAAAAACAGACAGGAGGACAAATGGAAACAAATCAAAGTCCCAGATATTAATGTACATACCTATGAACACCTCATTGTTTATAAAGAAGAAAAATATCAAATGAAAAAAATATATATTTAACAAATGGTGCTGGCATTACTGGATATCAACACGTAGAAGAATTAAAATAGATCCATATCTATCACCATGCACAAAACTCAGTCCAAATGGATCAAGCCACACTGAACCTTATAGAAGAGAAAGTGGGAAGTACACAGGAGACCACTTCCTAAATATAAGCCCAGTAGCACAGACACTGGGAGAAACAATTAATAAATGGACCTCCTGAAACTGAAAAGCTTCTGTAAAGCAAAGGACATGGTCAACAAGAAAAAATGACACGCCTACAGAATGGGAAAAGATCTTCAACAACCCTACATCAAACAGAGGTGTGATCTCCAAAATATACAAATCACTGAAGGAATTGGTCATCAAAAGAACAATTAATCCAATAAAAAATAGAGTACAGACCTAAATATAGAACTCTCAACAGAGGAACTAAAATGGCTGAAAGACACTTAAGGAAATGTTCCACATCCTTAGTCATCAGAGAAATGCAAATCAAAACAACTCTGAGATTCCATCTTACATTTGTAAGAATGGCCAAGATCAAAAACACTGATGCTTGGGAGGTTGTGGGGAAAAGAGAACACTCCTGCATTGCTGGTAGGAGTGCAAGCTGGTACAGCCCTTTGGATATCAGTATGATGATTTCTCAGAAAATTGGGAAACAACCTTCCTCAAGTTCCAGCAATACCACTTTTGGGTATATAACCAAAGGATGCTCAAACGTACCACAAGGACATGTGCTGAACTCTGTTCATAGCAGCATTGTCATAGCCAGAACTTGGAAGTAACTTACATGGCCCTCAACCAAAGAATGGAAAAGGAAAATGTGGTCCATTTACACAATGGAGTACTACACAGCAGAAAAAAATAATGACATCTTGAAATTTGCAGGCAAATGGATGGAGCTAGATGACATCATATTGAGTGAGGAAACCTAGACACAGGAAGACAATTATCATATGTACTCATTCATAAGTGGTTTTGAACATAAAGAAAGAAAATCAGCCTACAAATCACAATCCCAGAGAACCTAGACTACAATGAAGATCCTAAGAGAGGCATACATGGATCTAATCTTTATAAGAAGTAGAAAAAGACAAGATCTCCTGAGTAAATTGGAAGCATGGGGACCATGGAAGAAGGTTTGAGGGGAGGAGAGAGAAAATGTATAGCTCAATAAAATCAATAAAAAGTTATGGTCAGTATATTACCAAGATAAATATTTAATTTAGACCTTGGCATACTCTGTAGCAGTTATAATCTCAGCATAGCAGGAACACTGACAGATTTGTGTACTCTGGTTTTATTTTTCAGTTAAGTAATTCTATGACTTGCTAATTTGATATCTTTGTGGGGAAATTCTGAACATCAGTATTGTCATAATCTGTTCAGGTTATATTATAACACTTAAAGTAAATTTGTTAATTTCACCTATTACTTTATCATGGTAACATCTCCAGAAAACTAAGTAAATAGATGATTTCTTTTATTTGATAAATAAATAATTCAGTTTGAAACAAGTCCAGTAGCTAAAACACTCATCTAGCATGTTACTAGTGCTTTTTATTCATCTATAAATTTTTATTCCATCTTCCTGAAAATGATTTGTCTCTTCTCCCATCCCAGCGATCTAACAAGGGAGCCAAGAGTCCTTGTCTCTCAGGCAGGGCAAACATGTGGCTATCAAAGGCAGAGCTATTTTTGTTATGTCTCAAGAGCAGCAGTAACAGCAGTTTTAGACATTTACCTTCTGTCGATGTTGTCCCTTCCTTTTTTTTTTTTTTTTTGTCTTAAAGAATCCACACCCATGCACATGCAGCTACCACTCAATGGACTCTGAGTTTAAAAAAAGAGATTAAATGTGGTTGGGGTGAAAAGTAGGTGAAGTTGAGAAGAATCACTGGAAGAGAGGGAGTAGGGAAATAGGTTTGATCAAAACATTGTATTCATGTATAAAGCTATTAACATGTTTATGCTTTTATCGCCAATAATTCTCTTCAAAATGTATGAATTCTTTATTTAATGAGAATTTATGTTACTACTGACCTCATAAAATAATGAGTTTCATATAGAATAATGCTCTATAAATTTGTGTGCTTTATAATTGATTGTGCTTTAAAACAATTAAAATTTGTAGATATTTAATATGATCACACATAACGTGGATGCTCATATGTAAACAAAAGAATTGAATAGATTTGGTAGTTTAGATTCAACATATGTGTAATGGAGGCATATTTCATTGAATACAGATATAAAAAGAAAGGAAATTACAGCTAATACAGATACAACTAATGACAAGTGAAATTATCTTATGAAATGGCCTTTTAGAAAGTGTAACTTTGGCTAAATTAAGGCTTAACTGTCAAAATCATCACTGATGTTGCTTGTTGCGATGGGCAAGCCAACCATGTTCTTATAAAAAATGAATATGTAAATAATAAAATTATTTCAGTGGACATTCCCAAGAAGATTGAATACTTACAGGTTTATAAAGGCAAAAAGTATAGCTATGTCCTAAAATTAATAAGAATTCAAAACCTGAAGTTATGATGCTTATGAGTTAAATTATACTGGAGAGTGCTGTGAATTTCTTTCGCTTTCAATATAGACTCCCTGAGATGGAAGCACTTATTTTAGAAAGTTAATAATCACTGCTCTGGTCTTTCTTAATTTCATCAGTCAATCTGAAAACATATAAATGATGGAGTTCTGAATATTAATAAGTGCAGTAACATAAAGTTGCAGTTTTAAAATCCTTTAACCTATGCTCATAAGTTATCTTTTTAAAATTATATTTTATAATAAAATAATTACATTTTGTAATGGTAACATTGCTACTTAAAATAAAACAATATTGAATTGCACCTGTGATGACAAGTTTCCACTTCTTATTTTTGTAAATGATACATTTGTGAAGAAATTAAAAGAAAACATAAGAATGCTATTGTGATTATTTACTTTTATATTAGCAAAATATTTATATGTCAATATTTTCCTGGTAGTCAAAATATTGTCTTGACATTTCATTTTAATCTTTGTAATTTGAGGGATACTAACAAACTGTGCCACTAGAGGTCACTAGCGATCTATATTTTGCTAGACAGCTGTTTTGAAATGATGTAATTGGATAAAATACTATGTGTGGCTTCTGGGTTAAAAAAAACATTGCTACAGGAAAAGTCTAAATTTAGACAAAGGTGCTTAAAGGAGAAAATATTTTTCTTGGGAAGCTAAGTGATTCTACAGAGGTAAATAAGTAGTAGCCGTGTTCATGTACACGTGGAGGGTTAATGAGTGTATTAATTGAAGGCAGACTGTGGAATGGAGGCCCTTCAAGGCAAACATGGCATGAGACCGACTTCAGTGAAATCCTGGGAATGTGACTGAGGACTCAGCTCAGTAAGGACCGCTCGTTTGGACTCTGTCTCCATGGCTCCCTGGCTAGAGGATGGATCCAGCCTCTACTGTCCTAAATGAAGGTGGCAGGCTCCATGATTCCAGTAACCTCATCTAGGCTTAATCAAGAGTGTCAGTCAGATTCTGAAGTTTTTTTTTTTTTTTTTTTTTTTGGAAGAGAATGTGATGGAGGAGTGTCTATGTGTTACTTTCATTATTAATAAAGATACTGCCTTGGCCCTTTAAGAGAACAGAAAATTAGGTAGGTGGAGTAGACAGAACAGAATTGTGGGAACAAGGAAGTAGAGGGGGGGAGACGCTTCAGGCAGTCACCATAGTGAGTCTCCATGCTGCTTCTCTCCAAGATGGATGCAGGTTAAGATCTCTCCTGGTAAGGCACCCCTCGTGGTGCTATATAAATTACTAAATATGGGTTAAAGCAAGATATGAGAATTAGCCAATAAGAGGCTGAAACTATGGGCCAGGCAGTGTTTAAAAGAATACAGTTTCCATGTAATTATTTTGGGTAAAGCTAGCCGGGTGGCGGGACACAGCCCGCCGATTCACACTACAGATTGGCGCTCCAACGTGATGGACTAAATCCACGTAAAAACCTGAAAAGGCTTTAAATAAAGGAGAGAGAGAGTTTAACACAGCTTTTTGCTGTTTGCCAGGATGTGCCATAGAGAGATTTCCTGTTTCGGCAATAGCGGCAGAGAAAAAGCTGAGTCACTTTAAAACGTGGCTTCCTGGTGCGGTGCTGCCAGTGCGAACTCTGGCTTTAAAGCATTTCAGTGGCTTTTATGGACTGGATGTTTGTGTGCCTACTTGGGATCGGAAAGAAAGTGCTCTGAGACCATGCCAATGGCTCGCTGCTCCCCGCCTGCACCTGGGCAGATGGCAGAATCAGGCTTAGGCGAGCGGGAGAGCATGGTGGATTTCTGCCTATGTTTCCAGGCTGCGCGGTGCTCTGCCTGTCAGATTTGGCTGTAACTTGAATGAAAAGAGTTTTTGTGCTGCACGCTCAGTCTCAGAGTTAAAGTGCTGAGTGCGGCTCCTACCTGGCGGCCCCAGAGCTAGTAGAAAATGGTACATCCTCCATTTTGAAATTGGAGAGAGGTGGAGCCAACATCCAGAGCAGCCCGCAGCTCTGCAGCTCAGAGCTGCAACCGATTCAGAGTCACAAGCGGCTCAGCTATGTTGGACTGGGCGTGGCAAGCCTGCAGTACCTGTTTTTGACCTAGGAATGTCACAGCTTAGATTCTTAAGTGTGTAGCGATTTAAAAGCACAAAACAAAAGTGCTCCTGGATAGTAAAAAAATTACAGATTCACAATAGGAAAGATTCAGACATAGAAGGCCTTTAATGGGTCACAATGTTGGATAAATGTACGTAGGCTTGAGAGCGAAAGAGAAGAAAAAATATAGAAAATAAAGTTAATGCCTTTAAAAAAAAGGGTAAAGTCTTTAAAGAGACAGAGTACAGATAGTTATAGATTAAAAGAAGTAAAGTGATAGAGTAAAAATAAGCCACGTAAAAATGGAAAATTCACAGAGAGTCTGGATTATGTATTTTGTTGTATTTTCTTTGATTTTTTTGACTGTAAAGGAGCTAAATACAGAGAGACATTTCATTATATGGGCTGCCAGTCTAGACCAAAATGGACATCTTAATGGTATGACTTCAGGATTTGGATTTAAGAACATGATGCTTTGGAAAAGAGTTTCTTCTTTTGTTTTCACAGAGGACGAGACTCTGTGGATTGCTTCTATCCCAGTATGGTATGATAGACCACGCCCTCCTGAAAGGTTGCTGTGAACACCCTCAAAAAATTACTTCGCTCAACTGCCGACTGGGATGAACCTAGCAGACAGGTTATACCATGAAAGACCTAAATAACAGCGCCCCCATTCAGCAGGAAGCAGTTTGGAGAGAAAAAACTGCGCCCATTTTCCCAAATATTGCTTATAAATATTCTTTTACATTTAAAGGGGGATATGATATAGATATGAATAATTTGCATTGGTATGGAATTTAAGGTCAATTTGTTATATGTATATGTATTTCTGATCTTGATTCAGCTATTTTGATTGTGTAGTTCATTTTAAAAACTGTAATGTATAATTAGGAAATATAGGTTGTTAATGGATAATCATCGATAATAGTCAAGCTTGTAGTCATGTTAGATTTTCTAGATGTGCATAGATATATTTCAAATAGGCATTCTTCATATCTTTCAAAGACTGCAGAATATGGCATTTTAAATGTTTTAATAACTTAGGGTTTTTCATGACAATGAGACACGTCTGCTCCTGGCAGCACCAATCTACTTCGAGAGGAAGATGGGCATCGAAGAGGCTACTTATGGAGTTTGTTAGCCATTTGGGCAAGAAACTGCTCTTGCCTGGACTGTTGCATAAACTGGACACAAGGAACCCACAGAAAGAGGACTGCTGAACTTGCCTAAAGGTGAGATGGCCTTTTGGGGTTCCTGATTCATTAAAGAGTCTGCGAGACATTCTGCAGGACACATCAGAAAGTGACTGAACTGTCTTTGGAATTTCCTGCTTCATGGAAATGTCTGCTGGACACTATGGGCCTGAAGGTCGAAGATGGATGCCCCAACGGTACAGAGGAACTTTGGGTGACTGTCCAGGCAGTGAGTTGTCTCTGTCATTTCTAGAGTTTGAAAGTTGCATATGACTTGTTTACTTAGGTAATATTATATCCTTCTGGAGTCTTTGATGGAGTTGAAGAATAAATAGATAGTTATAGCTTTCCTTAGTTATGATAAAAGATAAAATAGATCTAAATATTGTAACTGTAATACTTGCTTGATAACTGTTTTGTTATATGTAATTTTGCTATGTTAAAGTTGAAGCCTTTCTTTTTTGTTTAAACAGAAAAAGGGGAAATGATGGAGGAGTGTCTATGTGTTACTTTCATTATTAATAAAGATACTGCCTTGGCCCTTTAAGAGAACAGAAAATTAGGTAGGTGGAGTAGACAGAACAGAATTGTGGGAACAAGGAAGTAGAGGGGGGGAGACGCTTCAGGCAGTCACCATAGTGAGTCTCCATGCTGCTTCTCTCCAAGATGGATGCAGGTTAAGATCTCTCCTGGTAAGGCACCCCTCGTGGTGCTATATAAATTACTAAATATGGGTTAAAGCAAGATATGAGAATTAGCCAATAAGAGGCTGAAACTATGGGCCAGGCAGTGTTTAAAAGAATACAGTTTCCATGTAATTATTTTGGGTAAAGCTAGCCGGGTGGCGGGACACAGCCCGCCGATTCACACTACAAGAATGTAACTACTCTTACCCTTTAATCGCAAGCAGATAGACACATTGAGAAATCAACAGCATACGAAAAGGATACTTTATGTTTATATTTGAAATGTAAAAGAGGAGAAATAATTAGCATTGCTGGTAGTAACTTGTTACAAGTGGCTTCAGAGAAGGGTAGGAACCATTCATTGCCTTCAAGTCTTTATGACATTTTAGACCAAATGTACCTGATATTGAATCAGTTGCTTTAAGAATTATATCAATGACACGTAATTCACTATTTAACACTGATTGATCTATTTTAAGGGCCAAGCGTCTGGCTGTAGCTCCTACCTACTGTGGTCCGTAGCAATATATAAAAATTCCTATCCAGCATTTTAATTATTAATTCAATAGTTGATAAACATTTAGGCTCTTTCTAACCTCTAACTCTTGTGAATAGACCAGCAGTGAACATGGATATATAGTTACCTCTGTAGTAAAACATTGATTCTTTTGTGTATATGCCCAAAAATAGTGCATATGTGTAGGCACAAACTGCTCATTTCTCAGCTTCCCAGATCTGAAATAATTACAGAGAAACTGTATTAACTGAATACTGTTTGGCTAATAGCATAAACATATTTCTAGCTAGCTCTTACATCTTAAATTAACCCATTTCTATTATTTTATATTTTACGATGAGGCTTATGGTTTACCAGACTGTCATGCATGTGTCTTTCTTCTCTGGTAGCTACATGGCATCTCATCGACTTCACCTACTTTTTTTCTCTATCTCTGCTTGCAATTCTCACCTTGCCCTATTATGTACTGCAATAGGCCGAAAGCAGCTTCTTTATTAACCAATGGTATTTATAGCATACAGAAGGGAATCCCACATCACGGCCCCCTTTTCTGTCTAAATAAAAAAGGAAGGTTTTAACTTTAACATACCAAGATTACATACAACAAAACAGTTATCAAGAAAGAATTATAGTTACAATATTTATATCTACTTTATTTTTATTATTATTAAGGAAAACTATAACTATTTATTGCTCACCTCCATCAAAGACCCCACTCAGAAGGATGTAATAATACCTAAGTTAACGGGAAGTGCATTATAAACAACTTCCAAAACTGTAGAATTGACAGGGACATCTTGCTGCCTGGACAGTCACCCAAAGTTCTGTATCGCTGCAGCATTCATATTCACTCACAGAATGGTCCCCACATGTTTGGAATTGACATCTGCCACACACTTTGGGCCCCATATTTGTGTGCCCAATTGGAGTCGGGAAGAAAGTAGCTGAGACCATGCCTGTGGCTCAGCTTGCACTCCCACCAGCAATGTGTAAACATTCCCATTTCCCTACTTCCTTGCCTGTGTGTTTTGTCATTTATTTTATTGATCTTGGCCATTCTTACTGGGGAAAGATGAAATTTCAAAGTAATTCTGGTTTGCATTTCCCTGATGACCAATGAGTGGAACATTTCTTTAAGTTTTTCTCAGACAGTTGTGTTTCATCTTTTAAGGAATCTATTTGTCTGAACCCAACATCTTATTTAGTTGTTTCTTTCCTTGGTGTTCAGTATTTTTAGTTCTTCATACATTCTGGATACTAACCCTCTACCAGATGTGTAATTGGTAAGGATCTTTCCCCTTTTCATAGACTGCTACTTTGTATGGATAATTTGTTCTTTATGGTACAGAAGCTTTTCATCTTCATAAGGTTCCAGTTTTCAATTGTTCATCTTAAGGTCTGTGCTTTTGGCGTCTTGTTCAAGAAAGCCCTTTCTCTGTACCAATAAGTTCAAGCTTATTCTCTACTTTCTCTTCTGTTAGATTCAGGGTATCTCATCTTATGCTGAGGTCCTTGATGCATTTGGAGTAGAGGGTTGTGCAGTGTGATAGACAAGTGCATATTTTTATTCTTCCACATGTGGCCATCCAGTTTGACTAGAAGCATTGGTTGAAGACACTGTCTTTTATTCGGTGTATATTTTCAGTTAGTTTATAAAAATTCAAGCAGGTATCTTTAGGTGTATGGAATTATGCCAGGGTCTTCAATTTGAATTCGATTATCAGCATATCTGTTTTTAATTCCAGTACCAAGCTGTTTATTACTATGGCTCTGTAAGACAACTTAAAATGTGGGGTGCTGATACCTCCAGCTGTAATTTTATTATTCATGATTGCTTTAGCTAGCTTGTTTTTCCTGTCCTGGATTCTGCTCTTTGAATTAAGGCAGTTTGGAACTGAGTAAAACTCATTCTCAGATGACAACTTTTGCTTACATGTTCAGTACTATCTTGAAACATTAGACTAAATGTATGTCAGATGAGCCTGGCCTCCTATCTATCACTGAAAATGTAACTAGCTTGGATTTTTTTTGTCTTTTTTTTTTTTTTTGTATGTGATGCAAGGTATAAAACTAAAGTAGAAACCTAAATTATAACAATTTAAACCTTTAAATTTAGGTTTCAAGACTCTCAGACAACTGTAAATTAAGAGGGGTGTCTTTTTAAAAGAGGCAAGGCCCAAAATATGTATAAAATTTCTCTCACATACATGGGTAAATTGGAACTGTACATGCACAGGGAGAGAGTCCAAGGAATATACAGAAATAACTCAGTGTTCATTCTAAAATGCTAAGCTGTGAAGATTTCCTGCAATCCACAATGATGACATAATTGGCATTTAAATCTTTCTAATGAGGACACTTTTAATAGAAACCTCAGAACCTCTATGACGTGGAAATAATGACAATATACTGAGGACTAAACCTTCATTCTAAGATGATGGTTAAAGTGAATCCCTCTCTAGAAAAGCACAAAATGAAAACACAAGTTCAAGACGTATCATATGTATTTCATCTGCCAAACCCACCATTACCTGTAGTGTCGCAATCTGCTCAGAATTTAAATATTCTCTTCTGGAAAAACAAGGAGGTAAACAGGTTTTGGGGAGTCACACAAACTTGTACAATGTCAGGAAGTTGAGAAAGTTACAAGACTATTAAGACTCCTTCTCAAGGTTATAAAAGAAGCAGCAAGTAGTGAGTTGCTAAGAGGTGAGGGTCTGACTGGCTGGGAAGCCTCAAAGTTGTGCAGTGAATTTCAGGATGTAGACTTGGCAAGTCAGCACCTATATGAGGCTAGGCTATTTGGTAAGACAGTTGACTTTGAGTGACCTATATACCTGTAAACAACCCTCCAAAAATGGTGCAGAAAGTAGCTAAAATAAATTCACTAATCCACTATGCTAGACCTGGTTAAAACTGTTCATTTAGTTTCTAGCCAGTGTGATGTTTGGAGTAAACAATCATTTGTTCACATTCCCCCAGGAAGGCCACATGGAACTAATCTGCAAAAAGATTTGATAGCCCGTAGTTTGATTGTACATAACTGGCAGTGTGAAGGTTAACCAAAGTTATTATCCAAGTGAAAAGAATAAAGAAAAAACTGGACCCGTGGTCAACAGCAAAAGTGAACCACAGAGACAATTCCTAAGATGACTCAAATGTTAGTATCAAAGACTGGGTATTAAATAGGCTCCTGTATATATGTTGAAGGTTTTAAATTTAATGATGCTGAACAGATAAAGAATCAAGGAAGAAAACCCAATAGTATTTTGCTGGCTTGTTTTTCATCAACTTAACACATTTGGGAAGATGGTCCCCCCAGATACTTGTGAACAAGACAGTAAATTTACATGAGGTTGATTCCAAACCTCAATCTGCAGATGTATTTCCATCTTATTATTATCAGATCTCAGTCAATTGCAGCTAAAACAGCCAAGACCAAACCATAATTAAGGGAGGATTTTGGGATTACATACATGGGTTGTGAGGGTTATGATACACATAGATGTAAAACCCTTAAATTAGAGGTTTGCAGCAGCAAAACAACCAGGAGGAGGGTAACGGAGTCATGCCTTGGCAAAGCTCTAACCTTTCACAAAGTAGAAGCACTAAGAAAGACGTCATCAGAATTAACCCTTTGCATCTCCCAAACTATAGCAAGTCTGATTATATGCTCAGTGTGAGTTAGTCTATTTAAAGAAAATAGGCCCCAAAATTCAGATTTAAATGTAGAGATTGTGTTACTCATTAAAAAAACTAAAACCAAGTCTCAACAATATGTTGTGTAGGAATTCGCTTACTGTAAAAAAGTGATTTAAATAGGTGAAAGTATAAGGATAAGAGAATCTACACTATGTAAATGCTAGAAATTGATAGCTGATGTGATTATATTAAAATAAACAAAATGCATCTCAGGGCAACTCGCACTACCTGAAATAAATAGGATCACATTTTTGGTGATTTCCACAGGATAAAAGAATAAATTAACCAAGAAGACAAATCAAAAGTAAATAATATGCACCTAATAATAGGGTGTGAGACACATACATCATGAACAAGCAGAGCTAATAGAGACAATCAAAACACAATGATGATGGAAGGGTTTGGCACTTTTCCATCCGTACTTGATAAAGCAATTTGTTATATTATTGTCCTACGGTTGTGAAGATAAAGCACCAACGGGTAGTAAATATTTCTCACCACTATTCAAATGACGCACTTGATAAAGTATGTGCTATACTGTAAATTACAAAAAGATCAATGATCTATGAAAATATCATGTATTTTGAAATTAAACAGTACTTGTATATAAATAAGTAATTTTTCAAAGGAGAAAGAAGAGTAATCAAACCTTGTCTTAAGAAAACAAGAGCCTTTATCCAATAATTGATGGAACCAGATGCAAAGATCCACAACCAAGTACCTGACCGAGCTCCAAAAATTTAGTCAAAGAGAGGGAGGAGGGAATACATGAACAAGGGAAGTCAAGATGAAGTTGGAGAAACAGAGACAGCTGAATCAACCTCACGGAAAATCATGAACTCTAGACTGACAGCTGTGGAGACTCCATGGGCCCGAACTAGGTCCTCCCTGTGTGGAGACAATGGTGAAGTGTGAAGCTCCTGGCAGTGGGACCAGGATCTATCCCTGGTGTATAAGCTAGCTTGTTGGAGCCTGTTCTCTATGGAGGGATGACATGCTCAGCCTTAATACAGTGGAGATGGGCTTGGTCCTGCCCCAACCTAATGTGACCGACTTTGTTGACTCCCCGTTGGTGCCCTTACACTTTGGGAGGAGTGGATGGGAGGTAGGCTGCGGGGGGAGGCAAAGAAGGGGCTGGGAGGGAGAACTGTGGTTGGAATGTAAAATAAAATTAAAAATAAATAAATAAATAATATTAAAAAAAGAAAATAAACCAAAAATTACGTGGCGTTCTCCTGAAGAAAGACTTCTGATGTCCACCTCTGGCCTCCACATGCATAATACATACATGTGCATGTAAACACATACCCAAAAATTCACTCTCCCACACATGAAAATGTATACACAAATACCACATTGTACCTCATTATTATGTACAAACATTTTGTATTGATAAATAATAAAATACATTATTTAAAAAATGTGTAAGTGATAAATTTTCATGTAGTCACAAAAAATGAATTCAGTGATATTTTGCGGGATTTTTGTTGCTTGTCTCACAATGCTTTTTCTGTAATTTTATTTTCTCCTCATATCTTTTTCTCGTATATTATGGTTTCTGGTTTTGTTTGTACAGGGTTTTCTGTGTGTAAATATGTGTGTGTCTCAAAGTCTTTATGTGTTTCTTGTTGCTTTTCTTTGGCTCTTTTTTTCTGTTTGTTTGATTTGTCCTACGATGGTTGGTTTGTTTTTACTTTATCTAATTCTATATTATTATTATTATTATTATTATTATTATTATATGACTGTATTCTAATGAGAGAGAAAAGAAGGTGTGAATTTGGGAGGGTAGGGATGTGGGGAGGATCTGGAGGAGTTGGTTGAGATAAAAACATAATATGAATATAGTGTTTTAAAATCTATTTTTAATAAAAATATTTTTCTTCAGAAATATTTGCATTTTGAAGAGAAAAACGGGCATTTTTACATCACTGCTGACACAGTGACTTACAAATCAGTCCTTAGTGTGTGGTTTTTGAACCTCTGCTGTTAAGATTTATGATATTCCTTTGGCCTCATGTGGTACTTCTCATCATCCTGACATAAAGGCACTAGGGCAAGAGGGTGACCTAAACTATCTCGGAGCCGTCTGTAAGTCCCAGCCAGTTCCTGCCTGAGTGAATCTACAGGGAGTACCCGGGTAGTACTTAGCAGGACTTGGATAGCTCTCGTTCACTTCTGGAAAGGATGTCTGGTGAAAACAGTCTCAAAGAGGCAGGGTGAGAATTTGCAATACTGCTTGCCAGGCTGATGCTGGGTGAATCTAGCAACCTCACCAGAGGCTGGCTGGCAGCCTGACAGACTTTTCTCACAATGTTCTTTCCATTGCTTCCTCCTTGCCTGCTGCTTCAGGTTTTCTCCCATTGCTCGACAACTTCCTCCTGTTGGCCACATTGTCTTATAAACACAGCAAAACTAAACCAAAAAAACCTTCTAAAAAAACTCCTTTTGTTTTTGCTGAACAATATTAAGTTATAGATTGGAAACCAAAAACCAGGGGTAACCAACTATCCATGTATACCCAAATTGGTTGCCATCAGCAGTTTGTGAGACATAAAGATAATTTTTGTCTCTTAGTTCACATGTCAGTGCAATACTTTGTAACTCCCTCTCTCCCTCCTTCTGTTTCTCTTTCCTCCTTCAATCAAAAAATCTTTATTGACAGTCCAGTTATAAGTAAAAATGGTACAGAAGTGAAAATTTTAATTTTTCACTTAAATGATAGGCCTTGGGAAATAAAACTTCTACTGTAACCCACCATGTATATTGTAAAGGTGAGCAAAACTCTGGTAGAGGTGTGTGGGTAGGTGTGCTTTTTTGGGGTTTTTTTGTTTGTTTTTGTTTTGTTTTGTTTTGTTTTTCGAGACAGGGTTTGTCTGCAGCTTTAGAGCCTGTCCTGGAGCTAGCTCTTGTAGACCAGGCTGGTCTCGAACTCAAAGAGATCTGCCTGCCTCTGCCTCCCGAGTGCTGGGATTAAAGGCTTGCGCCACCACTGCCCGGCTTAGGTGTGTTTTTTTGAAAAGCATTTTTTTGTGGTGTCAAAAACCTTAAAGTAAACCAGGGAATGAGTCACAAAAATACCCCCCGAAGCTGGAGTCACTTTGGAAGAGGATACCTCAGTTGAGAAAATTCCCCTAGGCCAATCTGGAATTTTCTTGATGGATGATTTTTGTGGGATGGTCAAGCTCACTGCAGGCAGTGACACCCCTGAGAAGGTATCCTGGATGCTACAGCAAAAGGTTCAAAAACACCTGGGTGCTATAACCAAGGCTGAGCAAGCAGGATAGTGTTCTTCCATAGCCTCTGCTTCAGGTACTGCTTCCAGGTTCTTGCCTTGAGTTCCTGCCTAACTCCTCTTAGTGATAATGTATAACCCAAGAAGTTTAAGATACAAGAAATATTTTCTTCTCCCCAAGTGTCTTTTGCTCATGGTATCCATCAAAACAATAAAACAACCTAAAGACAGCCAGGAAGTCAAGAAGAAGGGAGACAAGACAAGTGTTCTGGACAGAGGGGTTACCTTGTCATGTTAGAACCACTGCCACGGAGGCCAAATGTCTTGTTTTTAGAAGTCTTCCTGTCTCACCTATATTTTAGGGTCTTTGAAGTGTAGTCTTTGTAAAGACAACAGCTCTTCTCAACAAAGAGCTCTACGCCACCAGGTTCTTAGTGTTATCTAAAAATGGAAAAATGGTGAATATCTCTGTCAGATATTGAAAAAGGAACATGAGCACAGGCTAATAAACTAGTGCTGCATGTGACCGAAGTCACTGTTGCCTCTATGGTGGGGCTGATACTACTGTGCTGTGCACAGGTCCCTATCTTAAGATGACTTAAATGCAGCTTGAATGAGCACGTTTCTTCCTGAATAATTGTTATTACTGCAATTATTGTTGAAAATGTGGCCGAAGAGTAGGGGAAACATAATCACCTAGATCCTTGAACCACCACCCGTGGTTTTGATTAGGAGACTCTCAGTAGAATTACATCCACTCTGCCTAATCCCTGTCTGCTGAATGCTCTTGTGTTTGCTTGAAAAAAAGCTTCCGAGAAAAGATGATTTCCTGGCCACTGCCCATGCGTTCCTCCTTCTGACTCTAACCCTAAAGGAGTGATTTCTTAGTTATGCCCCTGGGTTTCTATATACAGCCCACCTTTGCTCTAGACAGAAAGCATCCTACCAAGTATACACATTTATTGCTCAAATATCCTATGCACAGCAGTGGGAAGACACGTTTCCAACATTCCTACCAAATGTTGAGTTCCACATTTCCCAAAGCTCTCTGGTTTGCTTTTGAGTCATTCCTCTTCTGTTTGTTTGTGTTGATAAATCTCCTACCATTTATCTCCCCTTGAATTCAATTTTGCTGGCTCACCAAAGCAGTAGTTAGAAGAAGACGTGGTGCTTTTTGTCCGTTGGTTCTCCAGAATTAGTGCATTCCTGCTGATGAATGGTCAAATGTTTTGAAATCTTAAGATTTGAAATGCTATCCTTCCAGTTTTGTGGCCTTTTCAGTGTAATCTCACTCCTGAATATTTAAAGAAAACGACTTTACCTCCTAAACTCCAGTTTATACTTTGGACTTGAAAGCATCTCTTTTACAAATGCTAAGCTAAAGTGACCTTGTGTAGCCTGCTTTATGAAAATCACACAAACTGGCAGTTAAAGAAGTTCTTTACAGTGACTATGTTCAACACAGCTATCTGGTCACACCTTGTCTTATTTTACTGTTCTACTTTTGACAAACAGATAATGAAGAAAGGAAGGGAGGGGGGACAAAGAATAAAAACCTGTACTTTGTGTTCAGAGAGCTAGGACCAAAATAACCTTAACTATTGTGTTCTTTCCAACCTGACCAAAGGTGGTATGGTCTCAGACAGGGAACAATTTGTCTCCTTGACTTTTGGTGACTCCTTTGCTGTCACTAGAGGAGAATGGGGAGTGACGTTATCTATTCTAACTGCTATTTGGCAGAGTTACAAAATGTAGCTTAAACAAACCTAAGAGTACACACCATACCACTCTGCATTCCATATATTTACAAAAGCAAGCAAGCATGGGTGGTCCTTACCGTTTCACACGCGTCTCCTCTTTGTCAATGTCTTCACCAATGGCTCCAAGACTATTTTTTAAATATAAACTGTGATGTTTTCTGAGGATAGGTGAGCCTTTAATCCTTTCTGATATGCCTGGGAATTTGCTCAAGGCATAGATTTTATAGAGCTAGGCTAAAAATACACCGGAAACTTTGAAAACATAAATGCTTTCTCCCTCCCTCCAGACCATATGAGTGGCATGCAAGCTTAAGGAAAACAGCCATAATATACAGGACATTTCCAGCAGCAGCCTAACATACTGCTAAATAAATAATTGTGCTTATTTGGGAAATAGCTAATGTGATTACTCTTAGAGATACCTTTTAAAAACCTGAGCAGGCATTTTTATTGATATGTTTAGAAACACATATACAAGCACAAATATATCAATTAAATAATATGTATTATCATGGTAATGATTAAAATATTTATTTTAATATTTTATATATATATATAATAAAAACACACAGTTAGCTGAAGAGCATTTGAGTCCTCCTGACATTCTGCTTACTTTGAATAATGTTTACATGCACCTGAGTGCTTTGGCTTTTCAGTTTGGGAGTATATTTCTAGAGGTGAAATTGCTGGATGAGAGATATTCTCTTTTCTAACTAATCATGCACAAGTATCCCAACCTTTTATACATATTTGATTTTTACTATTCAGTGTTTGCTTGCAAGTATGTACATGTATGTGATAATCACTTACTGAACATTTGCTATTGAAAAGATGGGTCAGCAAGAATCAAGGGCAAATAAGGCATCAGACTTTCTTTTTTTTTAAAAGCGGGGTCTCCATATATCCTGAACCCACTAGACTGACCTCAAGTTCATTTACTTTATATATTGTCTATTAGTATTAATTATTTACATTTTTGGTATTTGAATTTTTATGGGGCCTTGAATATTATTACTAGACTATACAAATGTAGGAAACATTTGTGTATACTACCAAATATTATTTTTTTCCGAGTCCTTAAGAACAAAACATTGTATTCTCTTTTTATATGCTCAATATATTACAATACTATAGACAGATGAAACAAACTTCTTGCAGCTACTATCTTTTTAATGCTTACTAAGTGATGAAAACTGAATTATGTACTTAACAAGCACCGTCTATGAAATAGAAAATGTTATGCTTATATTAGGAATAAATACTTCAGACTGACTGGGCTGTATCCCCCACTCTTTAACTGTTTGTAAATTGCTATGTCTTGTTATGACCACATGATGTGACCTCAGTGTTAGCTCCACTGCTAACCAATGTACTGACAGTATCCTCTCCTCAATTTCCTGATGGACATACAGGTTGTTTTTGGTCAACTAAACATGAACTAGAATCCTCTAACAACCGTGTCTTCTAAGGCATTTTCTTGAGTACTGACTGATGTGGATAAATACCCCCTGTGGGATGCTTGTATAAGAATCAGGCCAAGCAAGCCTTGAAAGTAAGCCAGTATTCAATACTTCCCCATGGTCACTGCTTCAGTTCCTGTCCTGAGATTTCTGGTTGAGTTCCTGCTGTGACTTCCCTCAGCAAATTACTGTGAACTGTAAGTGTGACCCACATAGATTCTTTTTCTTTCCAAGGTGGTTTTGATCAGTGTTTAATCAGAACAACAGAAGGCAACTAGTACAGTGACTGATTTACAATTATATAATGTATTACTATTTAACATAGACAAAACGGAAATTTCAACAGTCTCGTATATGAAATCATACATTTATAAAATTTATGAGAACATATACTAGACAGTTGAGCAGGAATCCACAAATGAATAAATTTTCATTTTATTATTTCCAGTTCCAAGAAAATTAGGAAGAATTCATGGCTTCAAAGTGATCCACATTTATTTTTAATGAAATGAGGGATTTATCCCTTTCATGTAGCCTTCCAGAGAGGGCACTACATACAGTCAACATCAACTTTGCCTGGCTTCATCCTGAATAGAACTATAGAAGTGACTTCTGAAATGATTAAGGAATTAAATTCCAAGTTAAGGTACATGTGTTTATGCCTTTATGTATAGGCTGAACAAAATTACTTTATTGGTTGGTTTCTCACTATTATAATAAGCTACCAAATGCTGCCTATCTCACAAGTCTGAGAAAACAGAAATGTGACTGGTAAAGTGGCCAATCATTAACATCTGAAACTACAGAGTGGGTAATGACATTACATCACAAAAGTGTTGTGAGTGCCATCTAATCCACTGACAGCCATATAAAAGAAATCCTGGAAGAAATTTTCTCTGTTTGAGGTGAAACATCCATGGACATCCATGTGGCCTGGTTTCAGTTCTTCTGGCATAATCTAAGATGACACCGTTGTATTCCTTAGGCCTCTAACTTGCATATAGCAGCACATTGTTAAATTTCTCCATAATTACAAGAGCTAACCCCTTAAAAATCTCTTAAGAGTATTTATGTTTAGCCAGTATTTGTTTTGTTTCCCTAGAGAGCTCTAATATACTAGAAGACAGTTCAGAATGCTGTTGCCCAGAATATAGGTAATATGTATCTAATTTAAGAGAAATCTAGATTTAAGAATTTATGAAACTGACAGATAACCCACTAATATACCCTCAATCCTAGTTTGTATCCCAGTGTTCAGCTAATTTTTCAATGAATATGGAAAACAAAAGATCATCAAAAATATTATCTTAATAATGGATGTGTATTTTAACAGATGTTATGCAGTTTAAGACAAACCATATTCTGCTAGACAGAGGAGGGGCCCTCTGTACCACTACCCTTAAGGATGGCCAAATTACTCAGCTTTTCTTCTTTCTTCTTCTTTTTCTTTCTTTCTTTTTTGCTGTTATTTTAAAATTCTAAATAACCATGAAAATGAATAGATGGCCCTTTGAAGTCCAAGACACTTTCTGATAAATATCAGAAGAAAAGAACCTAGCCCATGAAGGGCATGTTCCAAGGAATTTGGCATGCTACATTTAGGAATTTCCCACATCCATAAAAATTGCCTTGCCCATCTGACACTGTTAAAAGGGATTGGCAGTGTAAAGCATTTTGTATTGATTTTTGAGATAGGGTCTCATTGTATCCCTGCCTGGCCTGAACCTCTATGTAGACCAGGGTAGCCTCAAACTCACAGAGATCTACCTGTCTATGCTTTCTAGGTGCTAGGATTAAAGGCATGCGCTTCTTTCTATTCATGGTTTTCAATGGAATTTAAATACTTATGTATTAATATGTGTCAAAATGCTAATTTCAAATCTAAATAAATAACTTCTAGAACTACGAGTGTCCTGAAAATATGTTCAGTCTGGGAACTAAAAGGTAACTTTATAGAATCTGAGATACTGGCAGAAGATGTGGACTCCTAATTCTGATACAGGAGATTTTATTACCTTGAGCTCAGCAGGAATCCTGGTTTTATATTCTGTCTTTTCTCTTCGACTTAACGCCCACTGAGCTCC
The DNA here is from genome assembly GCF_903992535.2 of Arvicola amphibius. NCBI lineage: Eukaryota > Metazoa > Chordata > Mammalia > Rodentia > Cricetidae > Arvicola > Arvicola amphibius. Next base: position 33,232,995 of record NC_052047.1, on the reverse strand, counting down.
ATAGGAGCACTGCGGATGTGAACCCAAATGAACGCTGTGCACACAAGGTTTTAATATTGGTGGTGACAAACATCCTGCTCAGGAAAGCCCAACTATCTTAAAAGATGGCTGCAAGAAAGCCTGCTGAGTGCTGGTTCTGAAGGGAGATATTTCTTTCTTATCACATAAAATCAGAGACAAACCACTTGTCTGCTGGTCTATGTGGAGACCTAATGCTTTAGTCTAGCAGGCAAATCACTTAGCTAATCACCATTTAGGAAGGCAGGCGCCTCCTAGGAAGATGGACTTACCTTAAGCTACTCTCATGAGATAGTGGGGGTAGTTAGCCCTTTAAAGAGCACCTCTACATTTCCTTCCCAGAATTCCTAGGCCCTAAACACGTAGGTTACGGAGCCATGGTTGGCTTCTTAAGTCTGCCTGCTTTTCCAAATTACTCAGAATGATCTGTTCTTCCTTCCAGAGCTCTAACGACTTATGAGCTGCCTAGCCCATGCTGCCTCTTACGCGGATTTCTGAGCACCAGAGTCATGGTCCTTACCTTCAGCAGCAAGGGCTTTAACCGCTCTGCCATCTCCACAGCCCTCTATAAATAGTTATTTTAAACAAGATGCCAAGGTGCCAAACAGCCGTCACCTAGGAACCGAACCCCACTGTGCAACGATTCAATTTGTTACATGAATGAAATGGAAAACTCCAGGATGCAGCAAACCCTCACTTGAAATTGCATGACATTATTTAGGAGTTTTCCCAGCCCAGAGCCCTGCAACCCCACATCCAGGGACCAGCCATAACTCTTGTTAATTCTTTGATTGACCACGAAGTCCTGAAGCCATTGCAGTGGAGTTGTCAAAAGAAGCAGTAGAAACACTGGAGTTTGTGATGCATGGGAGTACAAAGGCCAAGGAACCGGGAGAGGTGGGCATAGATACTTCTGAGACATGAGATGCTGTGTCTCTCTTACTCTGATCCCTGGATGTCTGGAACCCAGGTATTTCTTCAAATTCTGACTCTAATAAGTATCTGGCAATATCAACCTTTTACTCCTATAATGGAAGTTAACTCAGAATAAATACTGATTAACTCTGTATGTGCTCATCTGTTAACAACATATACTTGTGGGTTACTACAATATAACATCTTTATTAGACAGAATATAAAAGTGCCCTTATCTGTGCTTTACGTCCCCTCTAGTCTGATTCTTTATATACTTCTTGCTCCTTTCTGAAAACTATTGGCATGGTCATTAATATCTGCTTCTCTGTTGTCTTCTTATCCCCCAAAATACCAGCAAAGTCCTCGTAAGCAAACCTGACAGTATTCTATGTTTTCTCTACCATACATTTCCAAACTTTTCCATGTACTCTGAATAAATCATTTCTAAAGGTCTAAGAACCGCATTTTTAGGTTTAAAAACAAAAATTATCCTACATTTTCAGTGCAAATTTTCTGTTCCGGTTACTTTTCTGGTTATTTTGGCAGAATAACCAAGAGAAAAAACAGTTCAAAAGGAGAGAAAATCATTTAACTTCAGAATTGCAGAGGAATTCAAGTCCATGTTTTTTTCTAGACAAAACATCATGGAATCTTGCGAGAGAAGAGAGATGTTCCCATCATATCAGGCAGGAAAAGAGGGCAGTCTGGAACCAAGAGTGTATCTAACCTTCAAAGGTCACTGCTGTGAATTGTTTCTACCACTCAAGTCTCTCTTCTCTAGGCTCCACAGCCTTCAAAACAACATCCACACCAAAGATGGATACCTAAAAACGTCTCCTATGAGAGGCATTTCAGTTTTCAATCATCACTGAATTTTCAATTCATTATTCAGTTATGTTTTTTCCTATGTTTTAGAAATTATTATAGCTAATTGTATAAAATTAACTTGCTCTCTGAATAAATTTGCAGAATTTTATTTTAAAAATTGAGTTATTCTTAGTTTTTGATAAATTTTATATGTAATATATATATATATATATATATATATATATATATATATATTGTATTCTGTTTACTCTCATTCTATCAACCCCATTTGCTCCCTACTTCTCCCTTGACTTTTGGTTATGGTATGTGACCCTTTTTTAAATCAGGATCATCTGTCTAACTGTTGGACTAGTTATTAGAGCCTGGTCGAATCACAGTGTATACAAGACTGAAAGAAATAATCCTTCTTTCCTGAATCTGTCAGCTGGAAGTAGTTCAGCAGTGAGGGGAAGGGTCTCCTGAGCCCTTCCTCCATCCTGTTGGTGGGCCTGTCTTCTATCAACCCAATGAAGTCACCCATAGTTATTGAGTTTGTGATTATAATGACTGTGTCACTCAAATGATGACATTTCATAGGTCCTTTTGCACTTACAATCTTTCTATTCCTTTTTATCTGAGCCTTGGAGGAAAGGTTTAAATATCTTGCTTAGGGTTGAACTCTCAACACTCACTTAATAACAGTATCTTATGAAACTGTAAGTCTCTGCCTTCATTGCGTTTTACAGGTTTCTCTGAGACTGAATGTCTTAGTTGTATGTAGGTATAAGCACATGCATGTATAAGGTGGTTCAACACTATGTCAATTTAGATGAGCAATAGAATTAAGTTCCTTTATTGGGCTTATGACACCTGCCACCCATGTGTGGCCCTTCTCATCATTTTGCAGTAGTATGTATAGCTTCTTTTTTGTGGAAACAGGCTTAAATCCACTCAGATTTAGTTAATATAGTGATTCATGAATGATTATACAAAATTTCCTTATATATAATTACATAACTCCACATTGTATGAGATAATACGCTCTCCAGAATTTGCAACAGTATCATGCACCTGCTCACATGCTTGGATATTTTTATTCAATGTCTTGGTCTTTTATAACTCTACCTTAATCTTCACATCTTTGTAAAATTGTGACCATCCAGAGACGACAAGCTATGGTCTTTTAGGTTTTTTTTTTTTTTTTTTTTGTTGTTGTTCTGGGCATGTGTGCAGATCACAGTCCTCTAGACAGCTAAGCATATGGCTCCCAAGAACACTTTATTCTCATTTTCCTTGCATTTTAAAAACACTAAGGTTGCATTTTAATAGTCTTTTATTTGTTTCAACAGATATTGTTGCCTAACAGTTGTGATATAGTTACCACTATTTGTTTTTTAAAATGCACTGGAGATAGTGTTTATATCAAAGAGTGATGTTGGTTTATATAAAAAAACACAAAAGGATTAGTTAATAATTCAGTAGGCAACAATAATTGAACTCAGTGGGTAATAGGTAAAAAGAGAGGATATGATATAGTGGATTGGGAAAATCCAGGGTAAGTGGGAGAGAGGAGTAGATGACAGACATTATCAAGACATATTATTTACATGTATGAAACTACAAAAGAATAAGTAAAAATTATTCCAACTTCCCTGAAAGCCAAATGAGAGATAAATTTTTAGATGGAGCTTTTTTATGAAGATGCTAAGAGGTTCAAGCAGTTTTTTTTTAAAGTTTGTATTTAGGATGTTCTAGTTCTTTTTCTTATAGCTGCTAGATGGGTGCTTTTTATTTATTATAATTATTAAAATTCAGTTTTAAAGGAAAGTATAAATCCATGATAGGGGGTAAAAACTTGGAAAATTTTAATTTCACAGTTAGATATCTTTATAAAGATTCAGCTCTTTTTCTTCAAGGATTTCTACTTAAAATGCTGCAAGCCTCTGGCTAATTTCTAACTTTTTATGCCACTGCTCTTGATTTTTTTTTAAACAAGTGTTCATTTTGACTTGGGGTGCAGTAGAGTTCCTTTGCTGTTACACAGATATTATGTGATAGTATCTTAGATTTCCTGTCATTCCTTTCTTCATCTCACAGTGTGTTCTATACAAAGAAGATAAAAATAGATTCTAAAAGTATAAATGAGATCATACCCCTCACTGATAAGAAATTTAATTGTGTATCATAATATTTGGAATAAATTTCATGCTTCTAAGTATAGCTGGCAAAACAATTTGATTCAAGAGTCTTTACATAAGTGAGAGTCACAAGTGACAATAAGGTATGCAGCATCACTGTGAAATTAGTACCTATATTGAACACATTGTTTTTATTGGAGGAAGGTTAAATGTTGTTTGATTTAATTGGGACAGTTGTAGTGATGGGCCTTCTGACTTTGCCATTGTTTAGTCTTTCTCTGGCCTTTTACCTGTTTATTTCCTTCTGGAAGCTACAACCTTCTGTTTCTGAATCCCCGGAGCATCAGGACCCATTTTCAGTCACATCTTGATATTCATCTGTTGTTATAGTCAGGGGACTTGGTATCCTAAATCCCTTCAAGGAAGAAATTGTTGCCCAGATGTGAAGAATTCAATAATCTAAAAGGTCAATATTCATTTGCTTTATGGTTAGACTTGGCCGCAGAGAATAAATGTCACTGAGGTAGTGTATTATTTTGGTAGTCCTATTCTAGCTGTGGAAAAAGCATATGTATAAGGTTTGTGAAAGAAAGTATGACAGGCAGTTTCCCCCGGAGCTCTTTGTTGTATTGGTTAAGGCTTTGTAGACTTGCACGATCTATTTTACTTTATGATTTTTTGAGTCATTTTTTTCTATTCATTCCCTTCACAGCTGTTGGTCCCTAATAAAACATTTTGAGTTTCTAAGTTACAGTTATACCTCAGAAATAGAGTCAATTTCCAAGAAACTGAACCTTTCACCATAGAGAGTAGTTATATTCTGAGAATCTAACAACCAAGATGAGGTCAATTCTCAAAACTACCCAGTGTTGCCATGCATCAGAAGTCTGAGAAACATGAATAACAGCTGTAGCAATAACGAGTTTGTACGGCTAAATCTAAATTATATTGATTTACACTAAAGAAATGGGAAAATATATCAAGCAAAAGATATTCAACCCGAATGACTCTCTGATTATACATAGAAGCTTTTATGTTGTCTGGGAAGATGTGTTGGATCAAGGGCTGCCTTTCAAAGATGACTAAAAAGCCCACTGAAAGCAACTCTTACGTTCAGATTAGGATGCTAATCAAGAAAACCGAGACCCTGACAAATGTAGTAGAAAACATCTGAATGAATTTTTCTAATTATTTTCCTCTAGACTCCTTTGAATATAGTAAGACTGTATAGATGGGACCTGCCTCTTTCTATTAGGACATTGATTGGATTGTTTTGTAAGATTAAGTGCAGGACAATTCATATCACTCACCCCCAAAGTCTATCCTAAGAGTCTTCTAGAAATTCCTTTCAGGCTTGTACAAAGTGATACCTACTAGCCTATGAGTAGAAGATGTGTGATAGGGGAAGAAAGTAAGTATATACAAAATTAATCACAGAACACATGGAGCAGAGACTGGCAGACACTGTGGAAGTGGAGAACTGGGTTCTGAATGTGAGTGACCATGGTGTTCTTCCAAAACATTAGATGAAGAAGTATGTATTGATTTGGAATTTTTCTCTCAAGATATAAAACTTAACTATGGAAGGTCCCCAGCACTGTGGAAACTGCTATTATGATTTCTCTGGCAAGTTCAGGAAAACTGATGAAGCATGCTCAGTCAAGGAGAAAAGTCAGGCTTTAGATGACCGACTGTGAGGAAAGATACAGAAGAATGCTCAGGTAAGTGGCTATACTGTCATGTTACATTCTCTACGGCCTCGAGATTCTTCAGATGTCGTCCTTAAGAAAGGTCAGTGGTGTAAAGTATCAGTATCTCCCAGAATGTTTGGTTGTATAACTAGGAGGGAACACAGCAAGGGGGGCATTATTAACTATGATCCTTCTGCTCTGCTAATAGAGATAAGAGGACTCTCAACACGTGCAGGGTTGGTGACTATTGTTTCACCACCAGAAGCTGAAGATCTTACCAGTGTAGACAATGGGATGGAAAATCAAGGGGTTTACCTATAAACTGGGATTCTTGTTTGAACATGGAATCTTAAAAGTAAAAATATGGGTATCTGACAACAATACCAAAAAAGTGTGCAACTGAAAGACTAAATAGTAATGGTTAGATAGGGACAAAATAAGAATGGTTAATTAGGGACAAAATAAGAACTATTAGACAGGAGGCCAAGGGTAGCAACCTAATAGGAAGCCTACATTTTCAAACAAGGATTCCACTGTCCCAAGGAATAATATGGACAAAACTAAATATCATCATTTAAACCTTTTAAATCCTATTAAATCATAAACAATGAAAACAATAATTTATTATAAAACAGAAGCATTGCATCCAAAGTTGAGCACAAATATGTTTGGAGGAAAAATGAAATTTGTTGTAATAGGTAGTCACAGTTCCTATGACAACCACTTCCTTATTCAGCTCATTCTACTGGCATATCACTGGAAGAAGAAAGAAGGAAATTCTAGAATTTGCTTTACACATGTGTCAGATTGATTTTAGAACGGCAACCACACTATAACAACTAGAGTGATATTTGGAACAAGCATAGGTATAGTACAGGAGTGAATGAATAGTGAGCACCAGGTTTTGCATATAATACCCGTCAGCGAATAGCCACAAATGAAGGAGCATCAAACAGTCAAGTAGACAAAACGACCTAGCCAAGTGTTATCAGTCAAGGCTCTCTTCTTAAACATCAAAATAATAGGAAAAATATTTCCATGAATAAAGAAGTAACAAAAGAAGAGGAAGTATGCTTATATCCTAAATCATAAATTTTCCCTTATAAAGACTGCTGAAGCTGCTGTAGCCTTTGTGATAATTCTGCTGGCCTTCTCCATCAACTGGGTACCCTGTCCCTTTAAGAGGCAAGCTCTGCCCACCCTTAATAGCCTCCTTCCCCCCAAGCTGATCTCAGGTTCTTTTGATTTGTTTTCCTTATGAAGAAGCTGGCTCTGTCTTCTCCCTCCACCCCCTTTCCTCCATAACACCCTTACCCTTATTTTCTTCCCAATAGCCACTAAATAAACTCTATACCCAAGTTCCACGGGTAACCTGACAGCATCACCCGTGCTGCCATAAATTTTCATAGTTTCAGCCTTGGCACAATTTTTTGTCTACTACCAATAGTTTAATAGCAATAGTGACTAAGTCTGAATCATAGAAAATACCCTGGACTTCATGGTTGTCTCCATCCTGGAACAGCTAGCACTTTGCTCATACAAGCCCACGTTCTGGTTATTAATTTGCTTTTTCAGGTACAGAATTTTAAAAGCACCCAGTCAAAAGTTCTGGAGAATATTTTATTTACTGACATAGTCTTGTAAGTAATATTTTACCATATTAATCAATTCACTCTGCAGTAGAGGAGGTAGGGGAAGAGGATCATGACTACAAGACCCTCTACTCTGTCTCATACTTCATCACCTAAAAATTGCATTGCTCCAGAACACTCAGGGCTGTTGTACAGAGAAGCCCTGTCTCCTAAAAAAATGCATTGCAACTGTAAGATTATTGCAACAGCTAATTGAAAATGTAGCTGATGTACTAAGTTGCCAATTTTATAGGAAAATGGGGTATCCTCTAAGATGCACTATGCACATTTAAACATAATGATGCTTAGCTACTTATTTTTTGAATTAAATTTTTTATTTATTTTACATGCCAACCACAGTTTCTCCTCCCTCATGTCCTGGTTTCTTATTTCCTCCCCTCACCTCCTTTCTTGGAAGGGGTAAGGCATCCCATGGGGAGTCAACAAAGTCTGGTATATCAATCTGAGGCAGGATCAATCTCCTCCTCATGCATCAAGGCTGGATAAGGCATCCCAACATAAGGAATAGATTCCAAATAGCCAGCTCATATGCCAGGGACAGATCCTAACCCCACCCGTAAGGGGCCCTAAACCAGACCAATCTTCGCAACTGTCAGCCACATGCAGAGAGCCTAGGTCTGTCCTGTGTAGGCTCCTGGGCTGTTTTTCTAGTCTGTGAACTCCCAGAACCTCCTGTCAGCTGTCTTTGTAGATTTTCCCATCATGATCTTAACTCCTGCCCTGGCTCATTTAATCTCTCCTGTCTCTCTTTGACTGGACACCAGAGCTTGGTCCAATACATGATTGTGGATCTCTGCATCTGCTTCCCTCAGTTACTGGATGAAGGTTCTATGATGACAATTAGGATAGTCACCAATCTGATTATAGGAGAAGGCCAGTTCGGGCATCCTCTCCACTATGCTAGGAGACTTGGCTGGGGTCTTCCTCTTGGAGTTCTGGGAGTTTTCCTGGCACCAGTTTTTTTGCTAACCCCATAATGTCCCCCTCCATCAAGATATCGCTTTCATTGCTCTCCCTGTCTGTCCCTCCACCAACTTGACCATCCTGATCCTTTATGTTCTGATTCCCTCATCCTTTCCTCTCTTCCTCTTTCCATCTGCTTATTTTAAATAAAGAGGAAACATGTTTTCTGTGGAAGAAATGTAAGAATTCTCAACCCAAAGAGTAGAGAGAAGAATGGTGCCTCATGGCATCACTTTCAATGACTGAGTCATGGAATTTGTTTTTTCTCTTTTGACATTTCTGGGTTCTGAAGATGCTTAAGAACCAATTTGTTGAAGGAAGACATTTCCATAATAAAGTAGCACATCTTTGACATTAGACAACTAATTGGTATGATCTTTCCTGGAGAAAACCACGTCTCCTTTTCCAGCTTTTCTAAGGTTAGTGTAGTTCTTTGTGTAGGGTCGAGACCCATGAGCTCTTTCCCCATTAGCATCAAATTGTCCATTCTGTCGTCCTTGTTCAGCTCACGTTGTTACATCGATGAGATGGGAAGCCAGGCCTCAGACCTGAAACCTAGCTAAGTACCCCATTTTAGTGAATTCATGGTGATTGGAGGAGAATCTAGAACAACTAATTGGTTAATCCAGAAAATCTATAACAGCAATCTATAAACATTTGATATGTAGTTTTCATCCTTTGTCAAGGAAACTTCTCTTTGCAGTATATGGAGACTACTACCAAAAACTATAATCAACCTAAATGCCGAGTTGTATAGGCCAGTCACAGTGGATATTTCTACAAAACATTCCCACACCAAGACTCAGGAAACACTGTTGAAGTGGGTGGTAGAAAGATTTGAAGAAGCAAAGGATCAGGGAGTTTTTTGTAAGATCATGTCTCCTAGTAATATCAGAAGCTACACCCAGTAATTTATTTTAATCAAATTCCTTATATACATGGTACCACCCTTAAACACTGAAATTATGGCTTTGGCTATGAACACCCCACTGAAAGCCACAAAGGTACATAATTTAATCCTGTTCCTTTCTTAGCTAGACTTGCGATTCTGCTGTAGAATGGTTGTATCTTATTCCTTTTCAAGTATCAATGATCCACCTCTGCCTCCTTGGTATGCTGGTAGCTTCATTATTTATTTCTAAAATTTAGAATGTTTTATAGCAAAAAAGATCTTGCAATCAAAACAAATAAACTGTTTTGACAGTTGACTATTTCCAAGATATCATTCACCTCTTTCGTATTTCATGAGACAACTTATATTTCCTTCTTGGCAATCAAGTTGAAGGGACACACATAAACCAGAGGTGAAATATGGAGTAAAAACTACTAATCTCAGGGAAGCAATTAGTGGCACTTACATTCGTTCTGAAAATAGTCACTAAACTACCGCTCAGACCTGGCTGAGTTTTGATGGAAGAGATTGATTTCTTGGCAATATTTTCTATTCTTGTGCCCCATGCTGCCAGCAGCTGGGTCAGAAATACGCTCAGCATTGCTCTTCTCCTTGGCAGTTAGAGTTGTGACCATGTTAATTACCATCCTGTCCTATAACACAATGGGAGCACTACATGGTACTGAAAGTGATTATAGCCTTGCCTTCTGCAGAACGACTTTATTGGGAGCCATGAGTAATTTGTAATTAAAGAAGAAGTTCCAATCATTCATGGTAAATATATCTCTCTTCTACCATAAGATTCTATTTCCTTTTATTTTAATTATATATTTTGCAAGTCAGATAAGTCTGGGGATGAGATCCTAAAATTCTTCTTGTTGTGTGGTTTGCAACAGTTTGGAATGAGAAAATACATTGCAGTGTGACATTGTTATAAAATTTTAAAATAATTATGTGACACAAATGCATGTTAATGCAAAATAATTTTCTTTTTCCATAATCTATTTTATTTTTATTTATGTATGTGTGTTTGCATCTGTTTTTGGGAATGTACATGTATGAGCTCAGGTGCTTACAGAGTCTAGAAGTGGTTGTCAGGTCCTCTGGACCTGGCATTGCAGATATTTGGATTGCCCAAATTGGTGTTTGGACCTGAACTTTGGTCCTCTGCAAGAGCAGTATACACTCTTAACCACTGAGCCATCTTTCTAGTCCCTGTGTTTTCATATTTACAAGATATTCTCTTTATGAGTGAATGAAGCATAAGCTGAAACTTAATGAATTATGATGTAGAAAATGAACAACCTTGAAATCATTTTGTAGACCAAAGTGCACTATACCAACAGAACAGGAGGAATCTCCCATGTGTCCAAAAGCACTGAACACTGCTGTAGCTCTCCAGTACCTAATGAGAGTTTACTTCTGAACCTTGCAATATATTCACTCTTCTTTTTAAGTTTTAAATAGAATCACAGATTCCAATATGCTCCAAAACAATTGAACTCATAGAAATGAATTATTTCAATAAAAAATTTAGTGTATTTCTGTTCTTTGGCGGCTGATTGTTGTTAGGAGGACTTATCCTTTCATTACAGTGAACTCATCTTCACTAATTCTCTTGTTAGAGCATTTCATAAACCATCTTCAGTTTTAGTGCTAGTAAATATTTGGAGTTTGTCAAGTTTGAGCATCTATAAATAATATGCAAGCATAAAAAATATATATACACATATATATACATATATGTATATGTGTGTGTGTATCTCTACACAAATGTACACACATTTTAGGATACATATGGAGGAGTAGAATTCCTGTTTAATGTGTGCATATGTTCAATTCTACTACTGTGTTCCAAACTATCCTCAGAATGGTTAGCCGATCAAAGAAAAAAAAAACCCACCTCACCAGCCTTGTCTTTCTGTATCCTTGATAGTTCTGTTGGTATTTGCTCATCTTGAGATTCCTTATGCTGTCAAGTTATGTGACTTTTTACTTACATGTCCCTGATGACTTCTCAGACTGAAATGAATCCTTGCATTTGCATTCTACTGGGCAAGTTCTTGTCATGAGTCTTATCCAGTATCTCGTTTTTCTTCTGAATTAATTAACTTTCAGAATAGAAACATAGCTCTTCATATATTCAGATATGTGTATTTTATTTCTCCTGTACATTGTTTAATCTTTCTCTTCTTTCATGATACTTTTTGAAGGTTATATTATATGATTGTATGTTTTGTAACTTAGTTTTCTAATCTTTTATATTTTAGCATTTCATTTAAAAACTTTTATACACAAAGGCCATAAGGAAATTTTTTTATAGAATTACCTAAAATATTTAGTTTTCTCTTTTACACTTATAACTGTATTGAATTGGTCAATATTTAGGTATGATATGAAATAAAGGTATATTTTACTTCTCTCCAGTTTTTTTCCAACTATTTCAGAGATCATTTTATTTTCTTCTTCTATTTGAAAATTTTAACTATTTGAGATTTTCTGGCTTTCAACTCAAATTTTAAGAAAAAGTATAAAGTTAAATAGTCAAAGAGTTATAATTTTAAGAATTATGTAGAAGTTTGAGAAGAACTCATGTCTTCGGTGCCATAAAGTTCTTCACATAATTAAACCATGGGAGAGGGTTGAAGGGGAGGAGAGAGGGGAGCAGAGAAAAAATGAATAGCTCAGTAAAATAAAGTAAAATAAAATTTAAAAACCCACATTACTTCCCCTTTTTAATTTAGGTTTTCTTTAGTTATTATAGATAATGTTTTATTATTTCTTATATGGATGTCCTAATATATTATTTAATTGTTATGTTTCATGACTTTGATGCTTATTGCAATTAGCATATTCTTTAACACTTCTATTTTCTGATCATTTTTTCTACTATGTTGACCTTGTAATTGGCAATGTTTGTAAAGTAATTTGCTAATTTTATAAATGCACATGAGGACTACTTTGTATTTCCTGTATATGAATATGTGTCATGTTCTAGAACAGTATAGAACACTGGTCAGAATTAGAGGTCTTCGTGCTGAGCGTTCTGAATTTCATTTCTAGTTTTGCCACATCTTGATGGATCTTTGACTAATAAACCTGAACGTTCACTGTATTATATTAGTAATTATTTACTAATTAATCCATTATAACATCTCCTGTCTTAGAGGATCTTTTGAGCTTTAATTCTATACTTAACTGGTAGAGCTTTGAAGAAGTTATTTTGTCATAGCTTGAAAACAAAAAAACATGTCTGGAGAGATGATTTGGTTGATAAAGTGCTTTCCACATAAGTGAGAAAACTAAATTTTGAATCTCATCATTCATATAAAAATACAGATGTAGTGATGATCTATAATCTCCATGCTAGGAATTCTGGCTTTAAACCCTTCGGTCCAGCCAACCTCACAGAATCAATTAGCTCTAGGCTGCTGTAGGAATTCCTATAGCCAGTAGCCCTTAAGTTATCCACCCAGTTAGGTGTGGCCTCCTATACTATATGGATGTACTTCTTGTTTACTTAGGTAATAGTGTATCCTTCTGGAGTCTTTGATGGAGTTGAAGAATAGATATAGTTTTCCTTAGTAATAATAAAAGATAAAATAAATATTATAACTAAAATTCTTGCCTGATAACATTGTTATATGTAATCTTTCTGTGTTAAAATTTTTATATTGATATAAAATTACATTGATTTATGTAATTTTCCTGTGTTAAAATTAAAGCCTTTCTTTTTATTTAAACAGAAAAGGGGAGGTGATGTGGGATTCCCCTCTGTGTGCTGTGAATACCATTTGTTAATAAAGAAACTGGCTTGGCCTGATAGGGTAGAACAGAGCTAGGCAGGGAAAACTAAATGCTGGGAGAAAAGAGGCAGAGTCAGAGAGTAGCCATATAGCCCCCTGGAGATAGACACTAGGAAACTTTACCTGGTAAGCCACAGTCAAGTGGTGATACACAGATTACTAGAAATGGGTAAATTAATATATATATATTAGCCAATAAGAAGCTAGAGCTAATAGGCCAAACAGTGTTTTAAAATAATATAGTTTCTGTGTGATTATTTCGAGGCTGGAACAGCCGGGAAACAAATGGGCTCCTCCTACACTAGGATAAATAAAAGAACCTGTCTCAATATAAAATGTTGAGAGTGATTGAGGAAAACACACCACCATGTCAATCTCTGACATCCAAAAGCACATTATAGACAGACATACCCATATACAAATATCCGTACACTCAGTCATACCTCTCTCTCTCTTTTTCTCTCTTTCTTTTTCTGTCTCTCTCTTTCAAACTAGCAATATGTATGTGTATCTGTTTAAAATAAAAAGTACTTAATGATTGTTTTAGTTTTACAGAAATTTTGAAAGAATAGCACTCTACATCTGATTCCTGTATTCCAGTAATCTTATACTATTATGATATATTTGTTAAGATTCATAATATATGTTCATATACACTCATTATCAAATAAGTCCATGGATACACATAAATTGTTACTAAGTAAAGTCTATGCTGAGATTTTTAGTTTTCTATTAATACCTCTTCAGTCATTCCCAGACTCTGTCCTAGACACCATGTTGCATTAGTTGTAATGGTTCTTGTAGCTATCCAAAGCTTGTGGAAGTCTTTCCCAATATTTTTCTTGTTTTTCCATAATCTTGATAGTTTATTGTATTGGTAAGCCTTTTCATAAGATACACTTCTCTAAGGATTCTGTAAATTTTTTACCTCATGATTAAAGTAAGATTCTGTGTGCTTAGAGGAAAGCCACAGAGGTCCAATTCCATTTTCATCAGAACCTCTCAAGAGTACCTATTTTCAGCATGACTTCTCTTTGGTGATGTTAACCTTAATCATGGGGCTAGATGTCTGTACTCATCAGGTTTTTCCATTCTGATGTGAGCATCTAGCCACCTTTTCATATTGTGTTTTTGTGGGAAAGAAGTCAAAGTGTCAGTTTTATGTTAGGAGTAGAGAAATTATGCTATACCATCTTTGAAAACATAGTATCTACACAATTATTGGAAATAATTTTTTGCTCACTTAATTATAAACAATATATATTTATATATTTATAAATTAAAAATTATTTTCATTTTCATTCTCCCTTTAATTATTTTATTACATTAATTTTTTTTTATTTTAGTATACTGATGAGTGTACATGCCCACAGTCCAACTCTCAGAAATCAGCTCTCTCATTCTACTCCTGTGTGGTTATGGGGGTAAAATCAGATTGTTGGAGTCCGATGGCAGTAAGCCCTAACCTGATCTGTTTCCTTCCTTACCTTATATTTTGGATTCTAATAAAGTATTCATTTATTAATTGTATTTTTCAATATATAATAGTGGTGACCACATCATACTCCTTCAGTAAGCTTCCATGAATCAATCATTTTACTATAACCCGAGTTTCTTTTTTTTCATGGCACACATATAAATTTTAATTCCTATTAAGCATTTAATGAAGATGACTTAGTGCACTTGGACTACTATAAGAAATTACCTCAGACAGATTACAGCAAACACAAACTGTATGATTCACAGCTGTGGGAAGGGTGGCATGATCCTTGTCAAATGAGAGCCTGTTTCCAGATTGATGGTTTTGTTTTGTGGCATTGCATTGCCAAGGAGCCTTAGGCAGCTTCCTAGGGGCTTTAATCTATCCATTAATACCCCTTTATAAAGACCTTCATGACTTTCATTTCCCTAATTCCCTACTACCTAATGCTATCAAATTAACATAACACTTTTGACAGCAGAACTTTCATGCACCGCAAAGAACAAGAATACAAAAACAGTAAGTAGAGGAAGACATTCTAAAAAGTGGTATCTTTTTTTTTTCCAGTTTATTTATTTTTTTATTAAAAATTGCCATCTCCTCCCCTCCCTCCTCCCCCTTCCCTCCCCTCCCCTCCACCCACACCCCCCACTGCCCTCCCCCTTGAGGCCAAACAGCCATCAGGGTTCTCTACACTATGTTGAGTCCAAGGTTCCTCCCAACTCCCCCCCAGGTCCAGGAAGGTGAGCAACCAGAACTGACAAGGCTCACACAGAGCCCGTCCATGTCGTAG
This sequence comes from Arvicola amphibius, assembly GCF_903992535.2. NCBI lineage: Eukaryota > Metazoa > Chordata > Mammalia > Rodentia > Cricetidae > Arvicola > Arvicola amphibius. Next base: position 33,217,840 of record NC_052047.1, on the reverse strand, counting down.
AGACCAAGCCATCGCCATTGGCCTTGGCTACTACTCGGTCCAGCCTCCACCATCAGCCACCCTCAGAGAGTCCGATTTGGTCGCATGTTCTATCAGTCCCCATTCCAAGGTATCTTTATATCCAATGAAAAGAAAAACATGAATTCTTTGTGTCTGAATGTGAAGTTTGAACGTCCTGGTGGTCAGAACAAGTTCTAAAGCAAGCCGAGGAAAGAGAATATCAAACAAAATCAGAGAGAGTTTGAGTTTTTTTTTGTTTTGTTATTTTAATGTGTTTACAAGAAACTGTATAATGGTTGAGCCAAGATCTCTTTGATTGTTGCCCAAAATAAAAAGGAAGATGAAGGAGTGAGAGCTTATATTATAGTCCTAGAAATTTGCATAAGTTATGTAATTTGAAAACTGCTATCTTCTTCTGAGTTTTTTTCCTACTGTGGGATAAATTTATTTCTTATTAACATGTTGCCTTGTGGATCGTGACTCATCAAACTGAAGAATTTCAGGAAGCAAAAGAGATTGGTTTATTTTGTAGAAAGGAGTCAAATTATTTCCCGATTCCGAAGATAGGACGTTGTTGGCCCTCTAGTACTCCCCTTGTAAATGTCTAATCAATCTCAGCAAGGAACAGAGAACACCCAGCACAGTAGTTGTTCCAATCTCTCAATGCAAGCGTCTTTCTCCCTCTGCTTACAAAGAGCGTACCTGCCACTAGCTCTTATTAACCTAATCTTGCTGTTTGCTGGTAACAGCATTCAAGAGAGTGGTGCCATGTACCTTGGGCTAAACCGCGATGCGGGATGCTTGAAGTCCAGCTGGGAACAATCTATTTTCTCTGTTGTGCACTGACCTTGGATTAACACCGGCTTTTGGTCCAAATAATGAGATTTCGGGTGAAATCACACATTTTTTCCCTCCTCCGATTCAAGAGATGGCAGGGACCAGTTAGGTTATTACCAGGACAAGCATGGGGGCTTTAATTTCCAGACTACCCGTGCTCTCCTGATAATAGTCATTCTATCCTCTTGCATCTAACTGGAGCCCAGAAAGACACCTACTATTTTTAAGGCCACTAAAATATCTTCAAAGGCCCCCATGAGCTCTTTTTAGAAAGGTTATTTAAAACGTATTTGTTGGTAGGAGGCACATCTTAACCCGAATATAGACAGTGTAATACCCTCATCCATTTAAGTGATCTTTTTAAGACAGTTTCTTATATTGATTATTTAGTTTCTTTGGCTGTTAAAACAGGATTACAACTTAATCTGGTACCCCTTTAAAAAGAGAAATTTATTTACTTTGTCCTGCATGCTATAAGTCAGAAGTCACAATATTGGTAGTGTTATATTTTCCTCTCTGATAGTAGCAAGGAAAATACCCTTCCTTGATTTCTTTTTCTAGTGTCTGGTGGCTCCCAAAAATACTTCACGCTTCTTGGTTTAAATTTTATCTCTCACATTTTCTGCTTCCATCTTTAGGTACCCCTATTCCTTTGAGTAAAGTAAATGTATATTTCTTTAACAGTTCTCTAGCCTAGATTGTTTGAATAGAAGTCTGGTATTAAAGATGTATAGTAAATGTCAATGAAGCCAAATGCTTGAAACAAATAAGATTTCCAGTGTCCAGTGTTCACTTTTCTTCTTTGTAGTAATGTGATTCTTCAGGTACTTTTTTCTTTATAGCATAGCATAGTGAGCTTTTTACTCGTCTTATATTGTCATTAGACAGTGGATTTTTGGTCCGTCTTTACCCAGTATTATCTCATTTTACCTTAACCAGTTATAGCTGTAAGTCTCTTAAACCCAGATAAAAACTACAGTCCCAGGTTCTGGGTAGATCTGAATTTTGGAGAATATCTTAAAATCTAGTACTTGTGGCTCCTTCTTTCCTCAATTTGAGTCATTTAGGCACAGGACAGGAGGAGCTTAGACAGAGAAGAATGCATGTGGAAGAAATCACTGAGAAATCTACCTAAAAAAAAGGAATGGAGAGGGACATATTGAAAACCCTAGAACACACCCAAGATATTTTGTGTCTATTACATAGGAGACCCTAAATGTCTATATGTCATCATTATAAGAAAAATATTCTTAGCTATAGAAGTGCTCATTATGGTTTTATGCCATTACTAGCTCTTGGACGTCATTTTATAAACACTAAACCAGGAATGTAGCATATATCTACATATGCAAGAAATAAGGTACACTAGTTATCTATCAAGTAAATATACATGTTTATTTGTGAAGTTAAGCAAAAAATTAGTGTATATATATATCATGTTGGAAATATACGTGCATTAGCATATTTTACACACATCTTTTATCGACATTGTATTATAATAATTATAAATAGTATCACTCATTTAAGAATTCAGAAAAATGTATGCTCTTGAAAAAATTTAAGATACTTATTTTTAAAATTATGCATGTATGTGTGTGTATATGTGCGTATCTGTCTCTGTATGGGTTTATGTATGCATGGTGGTGAAGAACCTACAGGAACATGAGGCACTGGATCCCCTGGATCCTGAGTTACATGTTGTTATGGGCCACTCACTGTGGGTTTTGGGAACTGACTGGGAAATCTACTAGAATGATACATGCTTTTAATTTGATCTGACGAACCATCTTTTCAACTCTAGGATATATTTGTATATATATTTTAATGATGCATTCTAGCCCAGATTTTCAAATTACTAGAAGTCCCAAATTGAAGATATGAAGTGAATGTCAATAATGCCAAACACTTGAGCAAATGTTATGATCTTTTGCTGTTCATTATTCAATTTATATCTTTGTGGTTATATGCCATTTGAGGATTTTTCTTTCTTTTATGTACTAACAGTTAATTCACTTCATGTGTGTCTATAGCCAACCTTCCAAGTGAAGATACAGACTGACACTCAATGTTTGGCAATGTACATCCACACAAAGCCTAAAATAGTTTTTTAAAAAGAAAAAAAGGAAAAGAGGGGCTTTTAGACCTACAAAAATGTGAGCAAAACACAACTTCTTGGTAGCCATACTTTTTTTTTTTGATGTATTCTGTTTGCTGGTGGCGAGTTTAAGAGGGGTCTTCCTGAGTCAGTGTTGGCAGCAAAACCTCCATGGCTCCTTTAAGAAGACTCCCTGGTTCATGCTAGTTGCGTGAACATCTTTGGTTCTTTTAGCAGACTGAGCATTTAAATGGGGTTTGTTAGCAGCATGTTACAAACTGCTTAATGGCGCAACATACCTCCACCATGTTGGGCTGGGCAGTAACCAAAAGGCAACAACAGCCTTAGTACTAACACTTAGTATTTTTTTTTGAAAAGGTCTCTTGGTCAGAAAATAATTACAGATATGCAATAAAGACAGATTCAGACAAATATAAACCTCTGAACAGGTCATGTGTGCTTTAAAATGTAGGTAGGTTTGAGAGAGAGAGAAGAAAAAGAGGGATAGTATTAAATGGAAATCGTTTTTTAAAAAATAAAACTAAGTTTTTAAAGCGACACAGTACCAACAGGCATAGATAAGGAAGAAAGAAAAATAAGCATGTAAATGAGGAATATACAAGAGAGTCTGGAGTATATATATTATTGTGTTTTCTTTGAATTTTTTTCACTGTGAACGAGCTAAGTACAAAGACATTTCATTGTATGGGCTGCTAAGCTAAACCAACATATATTTAAAAGCATCTTGACTTCAAAATTTCAGTCTAAGGATATGCTGATTTGAAAAAGCGGTTCTCCTTTTGTTTCCACAGAGGATGAGAACTTGTGTATTCTTTCCAGACTAATGTGGTTTGCTCAAAACAAGATTTCCTGAATATGGCCCGATGGTCCAACATCCATAACAGCTTTAGGACTGCTAGCTGAGATGAACTACCACACAGGATACCCCATGACAGACTGATTAATAGTGCCTCCAATCAACAGGAAATAGTCTATGTAAGAAACACCCAAATTGACAAGTATTGTTTACAAATGCTTGTTTACATTTAAGAGGGATATGATATAGAGATAGCATTGTTATGGATCTTGGTTTATTGATCAAACTTTAAAGATTCAATTTTGTTATTTTTCCCCTCTTCATTAAGCTATTGTGTTTGTGCAGCTTATTTAAAATGTAATGTATAATTAGGAAATACTGGTTAATAGATCGTCATCTATAGTAGTTCAATTTTGTAGTCATGTTAGTTAGGTTTTCTAGATATATAGAGATATATTTCATTTAGATAGATAATCTTCAACACTTTCAAAGACTACAGAGTATGGCCTTTAAAATGTCTAAGAAATTAGGACGTTTCTTGACAATAAGCCATATCTACTCCTGGCAGCACCAATCTACTTCAATAGGAAGATGGGCATTGAAGATTCTCCTTATGGATATTTTTTGGCCATTTGGGCATGAGACTGCTCTTGCCTGGACTGTTTGATGTTATGCTGTATGAACTGGTCATGCAAGACCCACAGAAAAATGACTGCTGAACTTGCTTAAAGGTGAGATGGTCCTTCGGGGTTCTGCTTCATGAAAGAGTCTGCCACACATTACTGCAGGACACCGAAGAAAATGACTGACAAACTGCCAACATAGGTGGAACTGTCTTTGAAATTTCTGATTTGTGGAAAGTCTGCTGGATACTTTTGGCCTGTATACTGAAGATGGGTGCCCCAATGTTACAGAAGAACTTTGGGTGAGTATCCAGGCAGCAAGATGTCTCTGTGAATTCTAGAGTTTGGAAGTTGCTTCCAATGCGCTTTTGTTTATTTAGGAAATATTTCCTTCTGGTTGTCCTTTGATGGAGTGGAGAATAGATAGTTATAATTTATACTTTGCCTAAGTTGTGTGATAAAATATAAGGTAGATATAAATATTGTAACTATAGTTTCTTGCTTGATACCTGTCTTGTTAAATGTAGTTATACAAAATACTAAATATATACAATTTAGTTTAAAAATTTGCTAATTTTAAGATAGCCTTTTCTCTATTTTTCCACCACAGTCCTCATTTGCTTAAAAGAACTCATCAGATTGGACTTAATTAAAAATATTTTTACAACAAATTCCTTTTAACTATCAGTTGTGTAGTGATTTCCTCAGAGCATACCGTGGCTACTAAAGTAATGTGGCAAGAAATTACCATGACATTTTCTCAGTAAGAAATCAAGGAAATGCAATAATCCAGACCATCACATCCACTTTTCCAAGGCTCAGGGATTATGCAGAAGAGAAGGTAAGACAACCATGAGAGCCTGGAGGAACTGCCCTTCAGAGAGCTTTAAAAAGACTGAACAAAACAAATGTCCATCCTTTCCTTTGTTTATCACTTCGCTGTGATCTATAGTTCAACCACATTAAGACATTTGGTTCAGTCCCTAGGCATTATTATCTTTTGGGATATCAAGGTAAATCCTTCTTATGCGTATGTCTGGATTTATCTTTAGGCAACATCTACTATCTATCTCTAAAGAAGAGTATTGATCACAATTCACTCCCCTAGTCTAGATCAACTTTATTACATTTTACATTATCACATTTATGACTTTAAATAACATTCTTCAACAAATTACTCCTTGTACATGTAACTTAGGAGAATCCATTGATCTCACATTGTATGAGACAAGAAAGCATGAAACATGCCTTCCTTCTTAGCTTTTCATGCCTTGCCATTTCCTAAAATCTGTTGACCACACCATTGTTTGATTATGCCAATTTCTATTCTGTTTAATTTTGTCACATTTTATCTTGCCTTATTTTTTGCATTAAAAGTTTAGTTTAAAAAGTTTGAAACAAATAAACCTTATAAAATATAAGGCACTCTGTAAAGAGTTGACTATTATGGCCAAAAATATTAATTCATTTATATATTATTGTAGCTAAAATTATTGTAACAGAATCCATTGACAATGGCAAGTAATCCCATACAATTGATGTTGTACTAAACAGGAGAAAGGAATTCTTAATCTAGTACATTTTAGTGTATCAGTATGATGACTTACGATTTTCTGATTCTTACATATTTGGCCTTTGTTCTCTAAATAGTTTCTAATTCTGTTTCTTCTTTATTACTAGTAATAAAATACCCAGTGAAATTAATTGTATTAGTAAGGTATTATCATCCTGATGATTGAATAATATAATTTTTCCTTAAGAAGGTTTTTATAACACTTTCAGTTTTTTTTTTTTTTTTTTTTGGTTTGAATTGATTGACAGCCCACAAACTCTTGTAAAGTCCGAAATCATTCAATCTGCTTCCTTTTATTTCTTTCTCAACTTAAAGGGACATGAACTTGAGTAACTTCATTTTATGAAGAATGTTGGTGTGGAAATAATTCTTTTTTTTTTTTTTTTTTTTTTTTTTTTTTTTTTTTGGTTTTTCGAGACAGGGTTTCTCTGCAGCTTTTTAGAGCCTGTCCTGGAACTAGCTCTTGTAGACCAGGCTTGGAAATAATTCTTAATGACGGAAGTCATTCTCATTTCTCCTATATTTGATTGATTGTCAGTCAATAGACTCCCTGGTTCAATTTAAGTTTTTCTCAGAATTCCCATCATTGATCGTTATCTTTCAGTACTCAGTTTTGTTTATTTCCAGTCAGATTTTTCTTCATGGATTGTTTAGATTTCTTTTTCAAGGAATTTTAAATATACCTCTATCAGCCTGGTGTTGACATCTCACTGTGGTATCAAACTTGTATAGATCTATTTTCATCTAAACTCTAATGCAAAGTAGGCTCTTTTACTCTCTCTCTGTTTAGCTTATATTTCTTTCTTCTAAATTTTAAATCATCATCGTATTTCTAATACCAAGGCTATCTTTTTTTCTATGCCCAGCATTATTAGGATTAGTTTTAGACAGAATTTGTCTCCTTTTGAATTAATAATTCTCAGTTGAATAATTGAGATGTTTTTATATTTTGCTTTATAATTTTTTATTAAACACTAGTATATATCCAATTATTTAGTTATCTAATATTTCCTAAGTTAAAACTGAGCTGAAGGTTCTCTAAATAGAAGAGTGTAAAAAATTCCCCATCCTTATATTACTGGTTTAAATACAAAAATATTTGGATTTGGGGAGAGATTTATTTAACTCTGGTTAATTTATATTTGTCTCTAGATGCAGCAAAATGAAAAGTGTTCATGAAGCATTATTATGTGTATGAATTCCATTAACTGAAATTTATTGACCTAAAAACTCTATTTTGAGTTAAAATATATATGTATATGCATATAATTGCATATATGAATATATAATCATATGTATATGAATATATAGAATCATATATGTATAGTTGATTACCTGCTCATTTTAACTGTTTTTCACCTCTGAATTATTTCAAGTTTTGATCAATGGCTCCCAAGTTTTGATAAAAATCAATACTATCTATGAGCCCTCTTATAGGCATTTGGCATACAAAAACCAAAGACTGAGATGACCCAGATATTTTAGACATTAGCTGTCATACATTTGCACTATCTAATGAGTGTTCATGTCTGAAATGAAGGTCCCATTATTGTACAGAGTGTTGAGCTATTGACAAACATTTCAGATGTGACTATGTTCTGAGAGGATGAGACTATGGAATATATTTATATATAATATATATGTATATATTTATTACCTATCAATCATCTATCTATCTTTTTTTATGCCGGGTCTCAAACTGCCACCCAGATTTACCTGGAACTCACAGGGAGCCTTGAGTTTGCCACAGATTTCTGATAATTCTTTGGGTCAGCTTCTATGTGCAGGGAATTATAGGTGTGAGCTGAGCTACATATCCAGATCTTTTAAACTTTTAGATTATAAAATCAATGACAGTTAGAAGGGAACTTCTAAAATTAAAAAGAAAAACACCAATAAAACTTTGCATTCAAAAGTAAACACTTCAAAGTGATTGGTCTGAATTTTTTTAAAAGTAATACTTTGTGTAGAGTGGGAGCCTTCTGGGCTTTCCCCTGATTACTATTTGCCTATTGTCCTTCAGTTTATGCTTAGGCAGTCACGTTCATGAGACTTTATGGGCATAGCTTCTGATAACCCTAGGAGACAATCTCACAGTAGGTCTTAGATGATCTGATTCCTACAACTTTTCAGCACTATTTCTCTACAGTGTTCTCTGGTCTTGTGTGCAGAGGTTGTATTGAATATGTATCCCTTGAGAATATATTTTCAAAAAAGTAAATTAAGTATTTATTTAAAATGATATATAATAAAATGAAGAACAAAATCCCATTTAAGTATAAAAAAGTTCATAAGGAAGGAAATCTAATCATCTTGTTAAACTCTCATATGAATCCATGATTTTTAAACTTTTATTTTGCTATTTTCTTTGATAATTTATAAACAGGTATTATATATACATAATTTTATTCAACACTCTTCCCACTCAAACTCCTCCCATGATGCCCTATTCTCTCTCAACTCCATAACCTCTTCATTTTTAGTTACATTGTTACATATATGCATGTCTATGTATATAAACACAAATCCATTTTAATATTGAAACCACTTGAGCAATATCTGCTAATAAAAAGCTGACTCAGGGATGCTTTCAAGCCCTCTGATCCTTTATAATGCTCGTTTTCCATTCCACTTGTTGGCTGCACAAATGAGCACAAACTTTTTGTGTACTACTAAAATGTTGCAGCAGATAAATTAAACCCCCAGAACACCAGGCTTGAACATTTTGCAGAGTTACTATCAGGCATAGCCAGAGTTGATAGCAATAATTATGCTTCCATACATCATGCAAGACACAATGGTTTTTTTTTGTTGTTGTTGTTTTGTTGTTTGTTTTTCGAGACAGGTTTCCTTGTAGTTCTAGAGTCTGTCCTGGAACTAGCTCTTGTAGACCAGGCTGGCCTCGAACTCAGAGATCTGCCTGCCTCTGCCTCCCGAGTGCTGGGATTAAAGGCGTGCGTCACCACCGCCTGGCAATGATTTTTTTAAGTTATATCTTTAACTTATGTTCCTGATTAAATCAAATAAAGTCTGAACTCAATAAAACTATTTGAACCCAAGAGTTGTTCAGAAGAGGTTTTCTAATAAACCTAATATGATTTCAAATTAATGGGTGTGTATAAAATGTTTACTTGTTTGGAAATTAATGCATTTTAATTAATTAAAATGTATTCATATTAGAGGGAAAATAATTCCAACAATTTTACACTCTATGAGCCCCTGGCATTAAATGTCTTTATCCTTTGGGAGCAAGCCAGATAAATTAGATGTGGTCTTAAATTAGAAGATAACAATCTGAAGTCTCTCCTATTAGAAAGGCAATTCTAAGGCACAACTATTATCAATACATAGAAACTGCACTAGTGGCCCGGAAAGGCACTCCTCGTCTCATCTCTCAGGGTGAGGCTTGTTTCTGATCACATCAGCTGTCTCTTTCTTTGCCTAAGTCCATAATCACCCCAGGGAGAACTGGCCCACTTAGAGTTTCTTAAAGTAAGCTACATTGACAGATCATAGCAGTAGATAAAGGCCTACCTACTTCCATTCATCAACACATGGATCGTATCTGTTTCAAGTTCTACCTTAGATTTTAGAATCGGAATTGCATTTCACTGCTTATTCTTCTGAAGAACTGGCATGCTCAGTGTTACTCTGCCTATTGAACTTTTTCTTATTGGTTCCTTCTCAAAAAACCAGGTTTAGCAGGAGTTTGGAAAAATTTTATATGTTAGAGAATTGTCAAGCCCTAATTTTTCTCCGAATATCTCACAATAGACAGTGGAGACTGCTAAAGAAATACTTCTCACTACCTTGCTAGACACAGAAAAGAAATAGCTTGGAATTTTCTGGGGTTTACACATTAACTTAAAACAGCATTTAAATAAGTTATCTCTAAAAGGTAAGGCGCTACCAAGGTACATGGACCCTATGTCAGAATAACACCTAGGCTGGCATACGACTAACTGCTTACTGGGGCAACTCCTAATCAGCCATTATGCTCTGAATGAACCTTTAAATCATATAAGGTAAGAGACCTATTCATTTAGACAAATCAAAATAAAACAAAAAAGGAAAATAAGAATTATATGAACCCATTCCTGAATCTTTCCCTCTTGTCAAAAAATTGGTTTTCCATTATGATGTTTTCTTAAATGGCCATGTAGTCAAACTGCCATCTAAATATTTAACTTTTTATCCATTGACTAGAGTTTCTTTCAGTTTTGGTCAGTGGGCATGGTTAATATAGACATCATAACTAGTTAAAGTTTTAAGATTAAGCTCATTTCTAATGAGTTATCTATACAATTTCCTTCATGTCCCAAGGCGCATCATGAAAGACAAGGTGGGATTGGGAGGACTGCTGTAAAATTCTGTCTTTGGATATAATGGACGCAGTGGCTGTTGTAACTATAGCATAAGCAGCTATTGACAGCCACACAGAACGATACACGATTATTCTATGAACATTAAGGATGGAGGGGGAGCTCATGGGTCATCACACCACTGTGAGGGGATAATTGGTAGTCAGTGGTATGCCTCTAGGAAGTGGTGTTATTTTCTCCAGCAGTGCAGTGATTGGTAAATTTTCTGTTCTCTAAGAAATAATTCTCAAGTATGGCTTATTCAAGCAATCCTAGTTAAACTCAGTAGCACACACATGCACACACACACACACAGAGGCACACACAGGTACACACACACAGACACACACACAGACACACACACACACACACACACATTGAAGTAAGAAGGAGACTACGTGGGGCAAAGTTGGGGATTTAAAGGAGTAAAAGAGGGAGAAGAGGTGACAAGGGTTGATGGAATATCATCACAGTGTATAAATTTATGAAGTTGTCAGTGGTATAAACAAAAGCATTTATGAAAGGAGTTGACTCCTCTGGGGGACCTTTGTCCTCAGAACACATGAAGGTACTCACAGACCATGATGTAACTTGGTTATATAGGTCTATTGTGCTGTGCTTTTTTCCCCCATTATAAAGGAAACGTTAGCGAGAGCTTGAAGATTGATTTCATGACTCATTCAAATGCTCATCATAGCAACTATTCCTTGGAGGGATACTAAAAGAACCTAGTACCTAGTAGTACAACTTATAAAAGAGCTTCTCCTTTCCCAGGATAATTATCAGAAGTAGAAGAGAAGACATTTCTTAAGCAGTTTCAATTACTTTTAGTCCATACTAAAATAATAAATCTCTAATTTATTCACCTCCTTCAATTTTTGAGTGTTAGAAGTAGAAACCGTCCCTGCTGACAGATTCATTTCAAGTAGAAATGTATTGAGCTCTTTTCACGTCATTGTCTTTGTCAAATGAAAAACAAGGAGAGAAAACCCACAATCTATTATTCTATATGGTTTTCAGTTCCCCTAGTCTGAACATTATATCTAATAATTACAAAATAAACTAAATGGCCAGTTAAGTAAACTTTTTTTGACTCTTTATCATCTTAAATGGTCCATTCTGATTTTCAAAGAACGTACAAGTCAGCAGTGCGGTGAACAACTAGGAAGTGGTAGAACGAATGTGATGGTGATTTTGATGGAACAAAATCCCAGCAAATGGATCCTGTACTTGCATCTCAGAGTCTGTTTTCATTTTTTTTTTCTTAAAAGTAGACTCGTTTCATTCACTCTTTTATTCATTCTTTATTTTTTATAAAAGTCCTGTTTTAGGGTGACATCTTTTTCCCTTCTGAATTCTTTTGTGTTCATTTTCTACGGAACTCCTCTTCATGGCAAGCATGCCATGGGACCAGGTATATATTTTAGTATGTGGAAGAGGGGGCGACAACATTGGCTTATAGAATAAGAAAGAGTTTGGTAGACAGTTTGATCTGGTCTAGCTCGGGCTTTGGATAGGGAATGAAGCAGCTTTAAGTTTAAGAACAGGTTCAGTGCAGGTAGGAAGAGCTTAGGAGTCTTTAGAGGGGCTTGAAGCAGGAAAGGTGTCAGGAGTGCACATTTAAACGCTCAGCCTGGTAGTTTTCCGTGAATAATAAGCTACCGTGCTGGCTCAGGGAATGCAGAGAACCACCCACCCATGGCCCAGGTTTATTCAATGCCACAGCAGGTGTCTCCTGCAGGACAGCAAAAGCTTCAGCAAACTTGACATCAGCTGAAGCTACTTCCCCAAGCAGTAGAAGACAATGCCCTTTGCTCTCCCATAGCTGCTCCCTAATGAGATCTAAATAAGAAGCACAACACACACACACACAAAAAAAAGACTTCTTGGAATTATAGATCCTAGCTGTACCTGTTCCTCAAGCTTTTGTTTTCCTTTAAAAAAAAAGATTTAAGTGTATTTTCTCCCTCTGTTATCTTTACAAAAAAAGGAAAACTAAAATAATGTGAGTAATCTTATGTTACTCACATGTTTACCAAACCACAGTTAGTGGGATGCATGGTTGACTAGCTTCATTTTAATGAAAATGCACCTATATGAAATGCTATGCATAAAGAAAGGTAAGTTTGCCTTAGAGATGTGCTTGGGAAGCAACATTAAAAATGGGAAAGAAGTCTAGTTTTTCTAAGAAATTTGTCAACACTTTCGACTCTTTTTGAAATTCTAGCTTTAGTAAGTTTTCCCTTTGAGGGGAAAAGTATCATTCAACAATCTTTAACATTTTCTCTTTTAATCTATTCTGGTATATCAATTACTTTACCTATTCATGTATGAGCTAGGGTTAATTAAAATTTATATCTGGTTCTAGCTAATTTGTTCATTTGTCTAAGAGAAGCAAAGCTCTGGACGCTGGTGGCTGGCTGGATCTGCAACAGAAGATCCCCTGCTAGATTATATCTTTAGTGATGCTCTCAACTGTTCTGAACAAATTAGGTGATATTTATGCAGCGAGAATTCTTTGCATGTAGGCTTGCTATTAAACTGCCCTTTCCCGCAGACATCTATGGTTCTTTGCTCAGTTTCATAATAGCTTTCATATGCCACCCTATGCAGGACTCTAGGTTTCATTAGGGAGGGTGGTCAGGGAAGAGTCTCCTTTCAATACTTACATCCTCAGTCCTCAGCCTCGGTGTCGAAGAATGTGTCCTTCACATGGTCCATACGAAAGGTCATTGTGTGCTCCGGTGTCTGATTTTTACTCATCCTCTTCATCTAGCAAGGTGACCATATGACAGCAAGCATATGGTTGCCTTGACACTTATTTTAGAGAAAGGGTGTGCACAGGCAACACGAGGGAGTGAGATGGTTAAGAGTGTTAATGCTATAGATCCAAATGATAAATATCCACCCTAAAAGGAGTTGGAATGAAATATTTATAGACAGCATGAGTGCATCAACCAAACTGCAAACACAGCATACTAAAAATTTAGAGTTTATACGTTAGTATTTAGACTATCAATTAAGCATGTTAAAGTGCAGAAAAAAAGAACAATAGCAGGTACAGTTACATGTTATATTTTCTAAAACTAAAAAGCAGGGATATATAGCTATATAGATATAGATTTAGATATAGATTTAGATATAGATTTAGATATAGATAGATAGATAGACTGACAGATAGATAGATAGGTGATAGATGAATGCCTGTACCCATGAGACCATGTTTCTTTTAGGAAAAAGTCACATGGATTGTGACCTTTTTAGTAGTGGTGAACATAGGCAGACAAGATTCCTCAAAGTCCTTCTCTTCACCATTTTTTGTATATTATTAGCTGAAATCACCCATCAGTCTGAGTTGCAAATGATGCTGACCAAGGCAGCACTGAATTCATATGGGTGAGATTGTAGAAGAACAGAATGTGGGTTTGTGTGATTAGGATTTTTTTTTTTTTTTTTTTGTAGTATAGAGGAGTAGTTAAACCATAGAGGTTTCTCTGTTTTGTTTGTTTGTTTTTTTCTATAAAGAAGTGTGGAAACATGGTACTTTCCCAAAATATAATATAAAGATGAAAGACTTTAAGCATTTAAGTAGTAAAATAGTGTTGGGAGAATACAAATTCTAGTATACAGTTAAGTGAGTGTACTGGTCGCATAGAGTAGGAATTGAGTTTATTGGGCCTGGTCAGGAGGTAGAATGAGCTAGTGTAGTTTAGAACTAAGGTTTTGCATGGCTCTGGACTTTCTTATGCTAAAGGCAGGGATAATACAGAAAGAGGGCAGCCGTACATCAGTCAACTGGGATCCTTACACTGAGAGAAGCTTTACCTGGGTTGTAGAAATAATAGAGATAGGAATTATTTGCAACAATGTGTGCATTTAAACCAGACTACTAGGGCTATTTCCTACGAAGAGTATTAAATGTGAACAGTTATCACTAGTTAGTAGAACTAAGAGTTTGTACTTCATGTTAGATGACCCGTGTTTGGTGCTCTAGTACTGGTGCTGAGTCTTACTGACTCTTTTACAAATGGACACAGAGGTGAACACACAAGATCTTGTTGTGTTTTCTGTGAGGCACATGGTTCCCTCTATAGTACCATCTGTGAGTTTTGCCATTGCTATAACCTTTCAAATGATCTTAAGTTTGATACAAGCCTGCTTCTAAAATTGGTGGTTAAAATAATTTTTAGAAACTCAAGTTTCAGATGGAGTTTTCCCCCTCCCAATAATCAGGTGAGTTAAAGTACATGTTCTCTCATAATATTCAAATTTGAAAACACAGGTAATTAGTTAATGTAAGTTAGCATCAGATGTTTATTTAAATTTGGCAAAACTAAAATAATTAAATCTGTCCTTTCAAGTAAGCAAGCCAAATTGAAAATGGAAATGATTATTATAGTACAAATGAATGATTTCTTCTCTTTTCAATACAATATAAAATTATAAGGCCCTATTGAAATGATCTGAAAGCTCTTTTTCTAAAAACTAAATTAATATTTACATTGAATTATAAATATGCTTACTTATAGAATCAGTCAGTTGGCTAAACTATTTAAGAGACCCTAGCAAACTTCTTAAAAATTCTAATTGTAGGGAGGGGAAGAGAGAAAAATGTAGAGCTCAATAAAAATAATGAATAATAAAAAATTCTAATTGTATAAAAGCAGTTTAAAGAAAAAATGCTTTTAAGAACTTGAGAGTTACTTTGAGGTTCAAATGGGATGTCTGTAAGACTTCATGATCCTTACAGAAAAGTCAACATAGGCATCTCAGTGTAGCCACTCATATTTTCTAACCATAGCTTCTATGCCAGGAATATGCCATATGACCATGTTTATTCATCTCGGAGCTATTGAAAGGAAGAGAAGTTCTTGTCTCAACTTATGTAATATCATGATGGCTGTTTAGTAGAATTCCACCGCTCGTGTCTGATACTGAGAGAACTGGATTTAAAGGAAAAGATATGCTAATTCAATTTTGCTAATTTAGAAGGAGAACAGTGCTAATTAGTCACAGAATAAGTCATATAGAGCGAGCTGTCAGTCACTGCAGATCTAGGATGTTTACTTTGAGTGCATCACTAGCAGGTTCTTGTTTCACCAGAAATCTAAGAGCAATTTCATTACCAGAATTGAAAAATAGTGCCTAATGCTATCCTAAACTAGTCTTAGATTTAAGTAATGCGTGTCCATTCTAGCTTTTATATGTGAATTACTTGTGTGCATATGTGGTGGGGAGGGGCATCAGTGGAGGAAGCAAAACAAATAAGCCATTAAGAAGCCGTTTGTCTCACACAGCTCTAAACTTCTAATTACAAATTTAGAAATAAAAGCGACTAGAATTTAATATCGTTTTCCAGTTAATCAATTGTTTTCTTGCGTTAATATTTTCTTTATGGCTTAATATGCACATTAACCTTTGAAGAACAGAAAGTGCTTTATAGTTGCCTTTTACTATTTTACTACGTCTACTTTACAATAAAAGTGCTGTGTCACTGAGTAAATCCATTTCACCAGAGTTTAAGGGAGTCTCCTCGTCCTCTGAGAATGTAAGTGGTGATATTGTGCCATGCAGGTTTATGCTGCAGTGAGATTTTTTTCATTTTTTTTATGGTTTATTTTTTTATATTTAAAAAATTTCCATCCCTTACCCTCCTCCTCCCCTTTTCCTCTCCTCCCCTCCAACCCATACCTCCTCCCTCCCTCTCCAGGCCAAGGAGCCATCGGGGTTCCCTACTCTATGTTAAGACCAAGGTCCTCCCAACTCCCCCAGGTCCAGGAAGGTGAAGCAACCAAGCTGAGAAGGCTCCCACAGAGCCCATCATGCAGAAGAATCAAAGCCCAGCGCTATTGTACTTGGCTTCTCAGTCAGCCTCCACCTTTGACCACATCAGAGAGTCTGGTTTGGTCTCATGTTCCATCAGACCCATTCCAACTGGAGTTGGTGATCTCCCCGTTAATTCTGTCCCACTGTCTCCATGGGTGAACGCACCCCTCACAGTCCTGACTTTCTTTCTCATGTTCTCGCTCCTTCTGCTCCTCATCAGGACCTTGGGAGCTCAGTCCGGTGCTCCAATGTGGGGCTCAGTCACAGTGAGTTTTTAAAATCGCCAGGGATGCATTGACAAAAGAATAGGCACATTAGCTCAGGGTGGGAATACAAAGTGAGATTTTCACCTCCAGGAGGTACTAGTAAAGTTGTTCAGCAAATTAAGAGGTCATATTCTCCAATGCTCCCTCTAAAGTGGACAAGGCAGTTATGAAAAGAATCTGTCCGAGTGTGGAGATATTTTGTTGTACTATAACGAATAAAACTTGCTAGAGGATCAGAGTGTGGGAGCGAGTCACTAGTTAGCCACAGAAGCCAGGCAGTGGTGGCACATAACTTTAATCCCAGCCTTCTGGAGGCAGAGGCAGATGGATCTCTGTGAGTTCAAGGCCACCCTGGGCTACACAAAATTGATCCTGACTCAAAGAGAAACAGAGTCAGGCAGTGGTGGCTCACACCCTTAGTCTTAGTATTTGGTAGTCACGTGCCACTAATCCCAGAACTAGGGAGGGTGGAGACAGGAAGGGAAGGGGTATGGTTGGGTGGAAGGGATTACGGTTGGGGTGGGTAAGTATACTGGCTTCTTTTTTCTTTGTTGTGACCCATTACCTAAGAAGAAGCAGTGATGAGAGGAAAGATATATTCCAGCATATAGACTGAGGAGTTCATAAGCCAGAAGACAGAAGCTCAGGACATTCAGTCTGAGAACTTGTAACTACACGATCTCCCATTCGGGTTGAGGATTTTGTAGAGGTAAGAGCTAGTGGCTAGCTTATCTGCTTCTCTGATCTTTCAGGCTTTCACCTCCTAATATCTGACTCCATATATTTTTTCTTATTAAGACCAACTAGAATTCGCAGTGCATTAGAATGCGTCTAGGGCCTTGTTGACAAGTCGATTCCATCCTTCTGTTCTATTTCGTCTCTGCACTCTAAGAGCCATCTCAAGGTCATGTTTGTTAAAGCACAGGAGAAAAATGTTGAGTTGTTCACATTGCTCAGGGCCTTGGCTGCCTACTTCAGTTACATTTACATTTTAAGAGCTGAGCTAGCGAAGACCTGACATATCCTATTTTATAAAAATAAAAGTTTTCCCAGAAAAGACTTGCATGTGTACCTACGGTCATAGAAATTTTTCAGTGGCAACTCAAAGAAATGCATTATTAGTGAACTTCCCAGTGGCAAGGTCAAGCTAAAAATCAGCTTTTTTCTTTCTTTCTGTTTCATTTGATTTTGTACTGGGAAGTTAGTCTTTCTCTGTGACTCTCTTCTTTTTTGACATTTTGAGTTATTATTTGCCTAATGCCAGAAGTTGATTATTATATCTAATACAATATATATACACAAATGTGTGAGCTTAGTTTTCCTTTTTTAAGAAAAATTTAAGCAAATAATCTTTGACTTGTGGTGACTGTGGACATTGCCAGAATTGCCCCACTGCGTGTATGTAATTTTTGGAGGTCAATTCAGAAAACCAAAATCCCCTATAGTCCTTAAATTTCAAAGCGTAGTTTAGAAAGGGTTCTTTATTGTCTCCTTACATCAGAAAAAATCTGAAGAATTGACATAAAATTTTCTCAGAGGAAGTCTATTGTTTTGCTTTTGAACTGAATGTTTGAAAATACTCACTAAAATGAACTGGCTACTTTTTCTTTGCTGTGACCCAATATTTAAAAAGAAACATTGATGAGAGGAAAGATATATTCTGGCGTATAGACTGAGGGTTTCATGCCTTCATGTTGGGGAAGGCATGGTGGCAGAAACATGAAGCCAGCCAGTCACACTGCATAGAGTCAGGAAGCTGACAGGGAATGGGCAGTGGGTCCTGCCAATAAAACCTCAAGGAAAACCCGGGTGATCTACTTCCTTCAATAAGGCTCATCTCTATAAAGGTTCCAAACCCTCACAAATAGCAGGTCCACTAGGAAGCAAGTGATCAAACAAGAGAGTATCTTGAGGAACACCATACATCCAAACCACACCAGTAAGTGACCAGATGGATTGCAATGATGGAGGGAAAGGGGTCAACCTTACAAAGATAAGCGGGAAATGTAATTATTTGACATGTGATGTATAGGTACTAGTTTTATTCTTTGTTCGTCATTGGTATAACTAAGGAAAATAGGATGAAACCTTACAAAAGGCAAAATCAGCCTTCAGATTTAGTCAGTTCTCAGAGGGTCATAAATGAGAACTATTAAAGATTTATGCATTTAATGTGAGGTTAGACGTATGTATGACAAAATATTCACTAAATCAAAAACTCCATAATTTTATGAATTCCACCATTTAAAAACAGTGTAAAGTTAATGAAGAAAGAAAAACACTTACTTTGGGGAGTTCGAGAGAGGTACTTCTGTGTTCAGTAGCGATGTCTGTAAGAGATAACGGTACTCACAGTTAGGTGAAAGTACACCTGTTATCCACCCCTGACTTCTAAGCATAGTTTCATGTCCAGGAGCAAGTATATGACCACGTTTCTGATTTATTCATCGTGGAAAAACAACTGAAAGGATAAGAAGGTTGCATGTCATGTCCTATAATGTCAGGATGGATGCTTAGTAGAATTCCACCATTGATATTTGAAATTGATAAAACTAAGTTTAAAGGAAGATGTGTGTCAATTAAGTTTTGTTTATTTAGAATTTCTCTTAAATAGCTAGAGAATAGAAAGTTGCCTTTTAATAACATAATATCTTTGTCCAGTTATTTTGTGAAACTTCTTTTTCAGTGGAAGAGCCCTTAGCTGTTTCAAGCTTCTTTTTTTCAGAATAAAATTATAATCACAAAATTTAATCTTTGACTTTCACCCAACTTCAAGCTTCTTCTTACTACTTCTCTCCCATACCAATATACACAGATTCACAGTACTTAGCGGATCTTTGAGACAAAAATTTAGACACTTAGATAATTTCTAGGACTATATGTCTGTAATAAAATCATTTAGGAAAATAAGATTGTGATGTGGACCTAATTAGACTATACAGCACTGCAAGGTGTACATGGGAATCAGCCTGGTTCAGTTGTGAATATTTATGTAACCGTGAGATTGAATATGATAATGCCCAAAGATGTAAGATTTGTAACCTTTAAAATCTTATTATTAGTGTGATATGCATTTTCAGGATTAAGTTGATTGGGCAAAATAGCATTCCTGCTAATTCTCAAAATGCAGCTAGGACTAGAACAATTATTAAAATCAATAAGTTTATCACATCTAAAAATCCTTTATCAAGTTATTTTATTCACAGAAAGTTCTTTTAAAAACTACCAAGGCCTCTGGAATGGATCCTTAAACACTAACTGCTTGGACAAGACAAGCACAGTTTCTTATTTCAGCTTTCTTTCACATTGCACAAAGCAGGGATCTCAGGCCACAAGAAAGTCAGGCTTTATATAACAAGGGCAGAGTCAGAGAATACAGGGTAGAATCTCATGGTGCACAAATAGTGAAGCTAAGGGACATGATTCAGACATGGAACTCTTGTTAGGGAAGGAGGAATACCATTGTGAGACAGTTAAGCATAGGGGATAGTTTAGAAGCTTGGAGTTCTTCTTAATTTGCTCTGTGCACAACCCTCGGCTAACAAGGCATTTAGGATTTTAGGTCCTACGCTTATACGTGGATATACCCTCATAGCAATGAATATAACAATTTGGTCACAAAGTAGAGCCACTTGACATTTAGCTGCATGCATTCCCTACAGGAAATAATGAGGTCCATTTATCCTAGACAGAACAATCAAGACGTGTTCTTTTGCTAATATTTTCTATACAGATGTATTCAAGATTATATTTGAATATTTGAGTTAGGGGGAGTATCTGGATTAAAAATTAGCTTATAAGGCATGCGTAATATGTCATATTGTGCCCTCTGAGTGAGCTTTAAAGAAAATACCATATTATTGCCTTATAATTATACTTATTTGGTATGACTGATAAGGTTAAAATTTGGTGCACTTTTGAGAAGGGACATAAGCAATGAGGGAAACCATTCATATAATTCAAATCTGTCAGTCAAATACAGAATCATCCTTGCTTTCAACATGGTAACGAAATTCCCCCTATTCCTAGACCTCACAAAAGAAGTTCCAAGCAATAACCTGGATCCTATGTACTTTTTTTTCTCAGAGGGAGTTCATTGTCACTTTTGACAGTGTTTTCTGACCCGAATCATGACTTTTCTTTTGAAAAGAGTTTTCTTGCAACTTGTCAATGTGTGTGTGTCTTTATTTCAGTTCTTAGAATAAGATAAAATGAACCTTGAAACACCCATTCCAGATTCTGATGACCCATAACAATGGACTTAGATGTGAGGTTTTATTCTGATAAAGATGACCTGTATCAAGAAGAATTTTGAAAATTAATGACAAAAGATATTGGTTTAGGGACTTTTAGATGTTGTGTCAATGGGAAGTATTTTTGGCTTGGTATTTTCCTTTGTCTATTTTTTTTTGTAAATGAGAAATAATGTTCATTTCATGGTGGCTTGTATTAAATAGAATGATGTGCATGAAAGCATATTCACGCTTCTCAGAGTTATACACGAATTAGTAAACAAGATTAGTGATGATGCTTATAGCCTTTTTAGTTTTTGTATGAAGATTAAATAATCTGTAAAACAACTAAAGTTACAAATTAAGTAATTATGTTATTGAATATTTGAGGGCAACAATAGTTTTCCTATGAAAGTGTTCATTGCTCTTTGTGAACAACCTATGGCAATTAGTGCTACATGAACCATCCAATGATATAAGAACACAGCATTTGTACAAAAGTTCTGGTTACACTGATGTGGATGATGTGGGAGGTCCTTTTTCCTTCTGTATCCTGTGACTAGGTGTTTATTTTATTGGTTGATGAATAAAGCAGTTTCAGCCTGTGGCCAGGCAAAATATAGTTAGGCAGAAAGTCCAAACAATATACAGAGGAAGAGAAGGCATAGGTGGGGAGGATGTCAAATAGTGACTGGGGAAGCTGGATCTGAGGTAGTAAGCCATGAGCCTCATGTAAAATATAAACTAATAGAATGAGTTAATTTATAGTTAGCACTAGCCAGTAAGCCTAAGCCATTAGCTAAACAATTGCAATTGATATTAAGCCTCAGAATGGTTATTTTCAAAAACAACTGTTCTGTAAACAGAAACTGGACCAGGGGGACCAGCAGCACAAAGAATGCTTCTAGTTACATTAGACAGATGATATTATAAAAACAAAGGTAAGCTGTTTGATAAGATCATACAGCTCTCCGTCAACTGTTGTGGTATATTTGATCACACTGTGTGCTGATGTTTGTCCTTCATTGCCTGCCTACTGTGCCTTCTGATTGGCTTAATAAAGAGCTGAATGGCTAATAGTTAGACAGGAGAGAAAAGGTGGAACTTCCAGGGAGAAATAGGAAGAGGGGGAAATGAGAGAGATGGGTTTTGCAGTCAAATACTGAGGAATTTGGATGCATGGTATTGAGCAGAAAAAATGAGCCACAATACAGAAAGTAGATTAATATAAACAGGTTGATTTGAATGATTAAAGATAGTTGGGAACAAGTCTAAGCTAAAGTCAAGCTTTAATTTAATTTAAATTAAAGATTTAAAGATTAACACAAAGTTTCAGTGTCATTGTTTGGAAACAGGCCATCCAAAGAAAGACCTGCTACAGTCAACTTTTCCTGACTAAGATGTGTCCATGTTTCTCCAACCTTGTGATCCCAACTCCTATAGCTATCTACATAGAGGCTAAATGATGGTATCTTACTTTTGTTTCTGATGACACCAAGGATGGCGTTGTGGGTGACATTTGCCTTGTTTACTATTTGAAATAAATTTGCGATGCATTTTCTCAAAGCTAGCTGCTGTACACTGCATTTTCTAACCAAGATCCCTGCTCCCTGATCATAACCATTTAGACTAAAGATCCTTCCTCGAGTGTATGTGTACATTCAATTTAACATCAGCCACATTACGTTTATACATAGTTGATATTTATCTTCTTGTGTTTGCACATTAGGTATTTGTTTTCAAATGTTGACTTTCTAGAAAAATATTAACCATGTCCTATATTAGTTAGTTTCAAAAGATTACTCTGACCAACTTAAGAAAGGCAGAGTTTGTTATGACTTGGATTTTGAAGGTATACCAAGCATTTTGGTGGTAAAGGCATGTCAGCAGGAATCTGAGGCAGCTGGTCTGATTGCCTCTGCAGACAGAATGCAGAAAGAACTAGGGTGGGACGTCTGCTGTGTCTCTGGGCACCTTCCAATCTCTAAAAGCTATTTCATATTTTAGTTTGTTGTGACTATAGTTCATTTTAAGTTCAAAATATTTTTGGTTATTTACTGTTGCCTACCAAATTACTTCTGAACTTGATGATTTAATAACCAGTAATGGTCTTCCTCTTATCATACACAAGAGAGCAGTTCAGGCATTTTTCAGAGACAGCTATCTATATATCTGCAATCATCTACAGCTGTGACCAGCACTGCTAAGATGGGTACTTTCAATAATTTCTGTTAGTTTGCATTTAATTATAATTATATTGCCCTATATTAGTTGTATTACCTTTTTGAGAACATTTGTATATTTTTATAGTTTTTTCTCAAAAGCAAGTGTTCATTAGTGCGGGAAGAAGTACAGATATGGACAGGGGTGCTCTTATCTGCGTGTGGTGGTTCACAATATGAGTCTCAGACATAGACTCTATTCTAGAGTGACAATTTATAGCCAGATCTGACCTCACGTACTCATGCACCATTCTTACTTTAAGCACAAATATTACTATTAAAGATTAATTTTTAACTGTGATTTAATACATAACCATATATTAATAAAACAGTATTCTAAGTACTGTATAAATATTAATGTGGTGTTTAGTTTTCACAAATATACAAGATGGATTTTAAATTCATACTGAATTTTTCTTTTGAGAATGATAAGCAACCTGATTAAGGTCACAGAACTTGTAGCAAGAAATAGAGTAGGAATTTATATCTCAGCCTGACTAATTTCAGTCTGGTATTAGCTTTTATTCAAGTTACCAATTCCCATTTTAACTCTTAATTATATATTATTCCTTAATAGTCCCCATATGTCTTCTTGCTAGCATTGATTCAAGTAAAGCCTCTATTTAAACTGGCTCTGTAAATCTAAATTCCACCTATTGATTAAAAATGTATAATTTTAACTTTGAAGTCCAAAAGTGGTTAAAGAGATACTATAACGTCTGTGCCAAAAAATCATTGCTGTTGTATTCCAATTTTTAGTTTGAATGTATAAATACTCATATATGGGGAAAAGTGCCACTTCTTAAAATGGTTCACAGCTAATTTTCCCATAGGGACACATTTTTCATTTTCTGTATGGGCATAGAAAGATAAACTGTTCACATTTATGCACAGATAATTACTGTATTCATAACCTTTAGATGTTTTTATTACTATTTTGTTTCCCTTCAAAGTTTCTGAATTTCCTAAATTTTCAGTTGGTCTAAGCACAGGGAATTCTTCCATCTTGCACTTATACTAATCTCAGTGAGAGAGGGAGAGAGAAAGACAGAGACACACAGAGATAATTTATATCTTATATGCATAGTATTTGTGAAACTGCATTTATTAAAGCTTTGCAGACAAATGCGTTTATGCTTGTTAGCAGCTAGTTCATGGTTGGGATTCGTATTTGGTTGACTTATCACAGCCTTCCCCCTTATCATCTCTTGGTTGGTATCTCCACAAGAAGCAAGAGAATTCTACAGCTGTGTGCTCACCACCAAAGCAGGAGTCCTCAGCCTTTCCCTCAATAAACAAGCTAAGAGACCTTTTATTTTATCTTATTGTTTGCATTACCTTTTAGAGTGACTGATATTTTCCTATACGTCTTTGTTACATTTTTTTAGTAAATATTAAAAACAGACTATTATTCCTCATTACTTAGATTAAGGTAATAGAAAATAGTATCAACTGTGTTTAGATATTGACTATGGAAGGATAATGTCTGACTTTAAATCTTATGTCTATATTTCCCAAGTTTTTTTACCCCCTCCCCTTCCCACTCCCTCCCCTCTCTCTCCTGTCCAAAGAGCAGTAAGAGTTCTCATTGCATAATGGAATCAATACAAGAAAGAACTAGCAATTATTGATTACAGCCTTTGTGAAGATTTATGTTTAAAGATATGTGGTCATAGACATAATGAATCTCACAACAGCTTAAGGAGGAGGCTCAATTACCATCTTTACATGACTGAGGTGAATTTAATTTAAGATCTATGGAGATAAAGCAGGATTTTCGAGATCTGATAAAACTGAAGGAAAGATTAAAACACTGGGAACGGAAAAAGTAACAGAATCACCGACAAACACCGAGGGAATGTTTTTTCTCTTGAACACTGTTCTTCATGTCCAGTGAATTTGTGCATCTTCGGTAAAGGATAAAAGAAGGGCAGCTTGTTCTCTGATTTTGATCTCTAGACTCTTTCCTGATTCTTTAGGATCAACATTCTGAAAATTAGACAAAGCTAGTCTTTTCATTTTGTAGGTGAGGACCAAGTTATCCTTCTGGTTTAACAATTTGGCTGAGGCTTCAGAGGAGACAAATGAAAATGTAACAGTTAGAACAATTTTTTTATCACCTTAGCTATGGACTTATTTTCTGTATTGCTCTTTATATTCATATTGTCTTGCTGTTGGAAATTTGGATTAGGCTAGAAATAGCTAAGGGCAAGAACATGTTTTAATACTTCCCAGGAGACAGTGAAGACAAATGGCCATGATTCAAAGATTACAAACTTTTGACAAGAAAAAGAAATGACTTCTATATATACAGTGTCCTTAGATGCACAATATATAATTGTCTAAAATAATGTAAAATAGTTACTGTAGGTACCTGCCTTTATTGGGCAAGTGTTGAAGTTTGACATTAATCTTTCAAATCACTCGACAAACTACACAGCCACTCTCCTTTTAGAGACTTAAAGTAGAAATTTAATATTGGAAATGACCCTCAAACTAATGATCAGAAAATAGTTAACCATGAGCTCATTTAGAATGAGCAACTTTTCCCTAAGCTATGAGACTCTACCATACCTCTGCATCAGTTACGGTGTGCTTAAGAAGAAGACTACGATTGTGCTTAAAAACCTGTAAATGAAACAACAAAACCATCACATAACCAGACTTATTATGTGTTTCTATCTATTAAAATCTGAAGTTATTATCCCCATTTTTAAATTTTCTTATAGTGTTGTAGGAATAGAAACTGTCCTAAGGATAATTATGTGTGATTTGTGCCCAGTCATTATAATAGTATCAAAATCAGTCTCAAACCAGTTGTTGGATCAGTACACACATCAAGCCTCTAATCAAACCATTTCTCTACTAGCTGTGTAGGTCCACAAAAATACAAGCTGAAACTGAACCAAAATGCCCCACATATGTTCCTTTCTATTGCCTGTTAAGAGCCATCTTTCCCTTTACTGATAACTTCTTGGCATGCTCACTCGTAGATAATTATGGTCTCAATAAATGGTACCATAGGGATAGAGAGTCTAAGACTAAATTAATTTAGCTAACACTGATTTCCGCTACAAAATACAAAGACAAAACTGCATGATTTTTGGCATTTAATATTATCTCCCCTCTTTGTCCCTGATGATATTTAAAAATTTTATTCAATATAAAATTATTTATATTGTTGGGAATTTAATTAATTGAGTTAATTACGTTGTTAATGAAACATGTGGGCAAAATATACACAAGTGGTTAAGTGTTTGGACTCTGAAGCCAGACTACCTCACTTTAAATGAAGCTTGACTTCCATAACACAAGAACAATGATTTGCCTTTCTTTGGCCACCGCTGCCGTCTTGTAAAGGAGGATAACGATGAGATTGACTCCGCAGACAGAGTGCTTCATCCAGCATCTGGCACAGCATACATGGAGCTTGCTATTTTTATTGCTTAATGGTCAAAAATAGCCATCGAGGTTAAAGGTTTGTACTCATCCATTTATATTTCTTCTATATCTCTCCTCAATCATTTCTATTAGAGTGTTTTCTTTGTTCTCTTTAATTTTAAAAACCTAGTTTGTGTGTTTGTGTGTGTGTGTGTGTGTGTGTGTATGTGTGTGTGTGTGTTGACACAGTTGACAAAATACTTTGAGCACCAACAATATTACAGGAATTCAAACAATGTCAGGATGTATGACCATCTGACACAGCGTGTTAGGTACTGGGAAGAACAGAAGACTCTAGTATGTCTTTTTCCTCTGTAACTTTTAACAAAGGAGGAGAAGTAAATGTCTAAGTTCCTTATTCTATACAATGTGCCTTTGTAGTGCTTTCATATTTTTGCTTTTGTACATTGTCAAGGCACAGATTAGTTAACACTGGAGCTATTGCAGAAGCTTATTAGAGGGGAGAGCAATAGTGATTGGAAGGAATGGGCGTAAGTTCGAAAATTAGAGATGAATGAGCAGGGACATTCTAGTTAGTACAAACAATAGGGGACGGAGAAAGTGTGGAGATAGAACGCTCACTTAATTATATTAGTTTTTATTCTTATATAGGTATGGGATTCTGTGATTCTAGAAAGCAAGGAAAACAAAACATGCTCATTTCCTTCTTAGAGTTTTAAATTAATTGTGAAATATAAATTGTACTTGTAAAAAAGATATTGCATTGTTCATACAATGATTCACATAATATTGAAATTTATATATAGTATATACCACTTTACAGCATTTAGCACTATCTACTCTTCTGATACATGCACACATATACTTATTTATGTTTATTTATATTTTCATTTTTCTCTCCCCTCCTTAAGTAGTATTTGTAGTATTTAGTAAATTATCTTTGAATATCCCTGTGAATCTATACCCAAGGTCTTATTTTTTCAATACTATAAATAATGTCTGTTTCTTAAATTTTGAAATGTTCAGATCTATCTTATAGAAATATGATGAAAAATTAATTTTGTTTATGCAATTATTTTTGTACAGTCTCCAGCTATGTGATCTAGATTTGCCTCAGATTCTTTAGAGCTTCAATTGGCCTTCAGTAAAAATCATTCTACCTTAGACCTTTCAGGCCTAGAATTACAAAGCCTATTACAATTCTGAATTTTAATTATTTTGAAGTATGCATTTGTGTGTGTGTGTGTGTGTGTGTGTGTGTGTGTGTTTGTGTGTACAGGTGAGCATGTATATGAAGAAGACCTGAAGACAACCTGTAGTGTCATCCTCAGAAATAACATTCAGCACCTTTGAGGTTGGGTTTCTCCTTAGCTTGGTGGTCACCAATTAGAATCAACTTCCTAGTCAGAAAGTCCTTGTAATCCTTTGTCTTCCTCTTCAACACAGAGATTACAAGAATGTGCCACAATGCTGGAATCTTGAGGTGGATGCTGGAGACAAAACTCAGGTGCCGATGCTCCAAAATAAGCACATTACAGACTGAGCCAAACTCTTAGCATGTTGGTTTGGTTTGCATATGATGTGGAATGATGAAATTAAGCTATACTTTTATTTCCATTCACTCGTTTGTAGAGTTTCTCCAGAATTTTTTGCTCCCCTTGAACACTGTACAGAGCCATCAGAATAATTTTAAATAGCAGTGACAAAATGTGACCCTGGTTATGTTCTTTATCCCCAGGGGGAAGTGTTCGTTTTGTTAGTGTTAATATGAGAGCTAGTGTGTGATTTTGGTTTGGTGTAATACTTTTCAAAATCCTTTTACATTGTTTTTTCAAATTTCTTGAAAGCATAAATTATGTTTTTCTTCAAACTGGGAAATACTCTTCATGCTAGCTTCTTCAAATAGATTTTGCCATATCAGAGCCTCACGTGTACACACATGTGCAAATTGTCCCATACTTCATTCGATTTCTATGTTTTTGTTTTATTTTTATGTTTTTCTTTTTCCATCTCCACATTCATTAATTCTTGCAATCTAATCTTTTAGCCATTTCTACCAAATACCTGTCTAATTACAGACATTTTGTTATGCTTGCTTGATTAATTGAAGTGGTAGAGATTAAATCAAGAGCCTTCCATAGGTTAAGCAAACTTTTTTATTTCATTAAGCTACATGCACACACTGGCATTTTATATTAGAAGTGTTCTCATTTGAAAAATATTGTATTTTGCATACAAGATATTTTGATCATATTTTTTCTGTCACATAACCCTTTCAGAACCTTCTCATCTCCTGACTTATCTAACTTTATGTTATTTCTTTCTTTGTCTCTTAAAAAAATCATGAAAAACAACCAAATACAAAAACCAAAAATCAAAACAGAAAACCAAAAGAAAAAGAGATAGAACAAACAACCAAAAGAACAACAACAATGAAAAATCAATACAAAAATTACACAAAACAAAACAAAATGTGCATGAAAAAAAAACCACAAAGCCCATATCATATTGGCCAAATACTTCTGGACATGCGGCCTTCCCTAGAGTGTGGTTGATATAACCTGTGTTTCTCCATTGGAACAAAACTGTTCTGCCCTTTTCCTTGATAATTGCTTTTTTTTTTTTCTTTTTCTTTATTTTCCAGATTCCTTGGAATTGGAGATAATTGCTTCTTGGTTAATGGTAGGACTTATTGTTTACTTCCCCCTCCTCAGTGTTGGAATTACAGCTGGCTTGAACCTGTGCGGGTCGTATAGAT
This sequence comes from Arvicola amphibius, assembly GCF_903992535.2. Classification (NCBI taxonomy): domain Eukaryota; kingdom Metazoa; phylum Chordata; class Mammalia; order Rodentia; family Cricetidae; genus Arvicola; species Arvicola amphibius. The sequence goes on along the minus strand of NC_052047.1, from coordinate 33,188,828 downwards.
ACTGGCACAGGTTCTGTGAGTTATGCCTGTATCAGTTTGTTTGTATGCGGAAGAAGCTGTTTCCTTGGAGCCATTTACCATGTCTGTTTTTTAAGCCTTCTGTTCGTTATGAATGCCTATGCCTTCTAGGGAGGATTTTTAAGGCGACCTCCCATTTAGGACTGAGTACCTCAACGTCTCTAATTCTCTGCACGTTGTCCTGTTGTGCGTCTGCATGTTAGCTACCAGGTGCTGCAAGACAAAGCTTTCCTTGTGAGTCTTGGCTTATTTACGGATCTGTGTGAGTATCAACCTGCCTACCACAGCAGTTGTGGGTCCCTGGAGAGATCTTCTTCAGATTGGCAGATGAAAGGACTAAAGATGGTCCAGCTTTTGCTTTAAATCTCTTCTAGCATTCTGCAAGTACCATCCATTGTTTTCTCTAGCTGTATAAGCATGAGAACTGCAATGTACGTTATTGTCTTACTGTCCTTATCTACTTATCATATCACTCCAGTGATAGAGATTTGGTTTATTATATTTACTAACCTTTCTTAATCCATTTTTTCCCAATTATGTTGCATTTGTGGCAGCTTTTGATGGGATGTTCAACATAGTGGATGTTTCAAATTACTGAGTGCTGTGTATTGTCCTAGTTTATAAAAGTGCTTGACTTTGCTCTCAGACATTAGTTAACTTGGAAATAATTTTTTTCCACTGAGTCTTGTTTCAAAACTTAAGCCAAATCAGTGTAGCATTCATTATTCCATGGCTGATTTTTCCACACTGTGAAGACAGAACTTCTGATATGCCTACTCAAGATATTGCTTGAATTCTGAAGTTTACAGAAATTTTGGCCAGTGGGAATGGAACTATTGCCAGCCTCCTTTCAGCTTTGGTTATTTTCTCTAATGCGTTAGGATAACTGTTTTCCTGACTCCAGGTAATTTAATTACATGCATGGGCTGTTGACTACTGAGCTGGAGTTCTCCAGGAGAAACTAGTCTGAATTCCTGAAACTCTCCTTATACCGCTTCCTAGCGGCCTTTGCCATCTCCTTTTGTGGCTTCACCTCCTCATCTCAGGGACAGCAACAAGCTCTGCATGAATTTCATTTTCTTGAGCAAACCATGGAAACCTTCGTACTGCTGTTCCTCATTAAAAAATACCTTATTAAAAAAATCTTGATACTATTGTTTCTTTCATTCCCTGTCCTCTCTTAGATTGCCACTGGTTTAAATGAGAGAAGAAAGACAAGATATATTGTAATTTTTTAAAATTCTGTTTTCAAAACTGTCTTGAGATCTTTTTTTTTTTTTCTTTTTGAGACAGGGCTTTTCTGGAGCTTTGGAAGCTGTCCTGGAACTAGTTCTTGTAGACCAGGCTGGCCTCAAACTCATGGAGATCTGCCTGCCTCTGCCTCCAAAGTGCTGAGATGAAAGGTTGGTGCCACCACCACCTGTCTGTCTTGATAGTTTTATGTGAATGTTTATGCAATAAAATGGCATTGATGTATAAACATTCATGTACTCTCAGTGATATTTTAGAAAACAGGCCATGAATTTGAGTGAGAGAAGTAAGAAGTATATAGAAGGATTTGCAGGGAGGACAGAGAATGAGGAGATGATGTGATTATATTTTAATCTTAAACAAAAAATTCTCTTTTGCTTTTCTGAGTGCAAAGTGATTGCTCAACATGATGTCATTTAGTTTCTACATATTTGTGAAAACTTGTTATTGACCCTAGTTTTATTTCACTATGGCTGAAAAATAGTTGGAATGAGTTTATCCTTCTCATATTTGTCAAGGCATTTGACCTAGCAAGTATTCTACAGTATGTGTACTCTGCTCTAGAACAATGCATATTCTTTTTTTGTTAGATGAAATATCTGAAAGCAGCAACACTGTTACCTTGCTACTCCAAAATATAGAATATGCATGCTGTAAATTCATGTGAAATGAATATCATTTGAGCATATTTAATATAACAAGGAAATTCCAAAATATATGCTATTTTTGTATTTTGTATATATGTATTTTATACATACTATATAAAAAATATACATTGTACTTATATACATATTTTTATCCCTACTTGTCTAAAAAATAAAAAAATTTAAAATAGGGTATTTTCCCCTGTTGAATACTTATTATCAGAAGGAATTACAAAAATTGAATTTCATTACTAGAAATTGTATGTTGTTTGAGAATTTACAGTAAGTATTTAATAAACTGATATCAAGTGATTTATCTTCAGGACACACACAATTATTTATATGCACCAAACTCTGAGAAAAAAATTAAATTAAATTAGAGAGTTTAGTGTAGTGACTCTCTGTAGGTGGAGACAAGAGGGTCTGCAGAGAACAGTCATCACTTGGTACAGTGAATTCTCTTCAAGGCCAGTGACCTTGTCTTAAACAAACCAAAACAAAAATATCAGAAGACAAATTTTAAAAATGAGTTAATTTTCCTAAAACTGGGCATTTTTCAAAAAAGTTAACCTTTTGAACAATCATATGAGAAATGCTGTTTCTAATAGCTCATATCATGAAACTGTGTTAAGATACTGACTAGTTACTATAAGGAAGAGCTATTGTGCATCTTAACTAGTATGTTATTTTTTGTTAAAGTACACAAAATATGTTGAAATAAAGACAAGAAAGAGACATGTAGAATGTCACCAAGTTTCTAAACCAATGGTGATTTTGATCATCTTTTGGGCATTATGGGTTGAAAGATGTTTCTATGAATATGTTGTTTCTCATCATCCTAATCATGACTGCAGGAATCCACTAGAATCTAAAGGCTTCAGGTTGTTGACTGGCAGCAACACCTTTCCTATATCTACTGCTGTTCCTATCCAGGAACCAATCATGTCTCTTACATTTTTATTATGATTATTTATTGTGTGTATGTGTGTGGATATGCACATGTCATGGTCTTTGTATAAAGATCACATGATAATTTTCAGGAATCTGATGTTTCAGGAATCAATTATTTGTTGCTTTAATTGGTTAATGAATAAAGCTGTTTCAGCCAGTGCCTTAGGAGAGTAAAGCCAGGCAGGAAATAGAGAGAGAGAGTAGGCAGAGTCAAGGAGATGCCATGTAGTCGCTTAAGAAGCATGTGAGTTAACAAACTATGAGCCTTGTGATAAAGTATAAACTAATAGACATGCTTAATTTAAAATATAAAAGATGGTTAGGTATATGCATGAGCTGTTGTTCAAACAATGTTGTAATTAATATAGTTTTGTGTGTTTCTCTGGGACTGAATGGCTGTGGGAGCAAGCAGGAATCTGTTCTTTTCTTCTACTACATGGGTTTAGGGGGTTGCACTCAGGATTTCTAGCTTGGCAGTGGTGATTTTGCACACTGAGACCTCTTGCAGGTTTCACTCTGTCTTCATTATAACAACTATTGTTTACATACATGTTTACATTCAATGTATTTCAAATTCTAAGTGGAGCCCTGTGTTTACCATTTTTCTATTAGAATAACTGTTTTCCAGACTTCTACTCCAGAAATATTATTCTTCTGAGCTAATATGACAAGCCATAATTATTTTTTTATGGTTGCTTAAACTCACCTCAAGGCTACCATTTCTTCTCTCATACATACAGGTTAATCATTAAGTCCTTATAACTGCTTGCATAATAAAAAAACAGGTTTTATTCATCTCTTTACATACTTTATACTATGTATTTATTTTAGAAGACTTAATAAATGCTGATTAGACAGGAGGTCAGTGCCATTAAATCACACAATCAAATTTATACCACGCATCCTTTCCATCTGAATATACTGATAGCCTCTCTCACTTATGCAAGATTAAAGGGATAGAGAGATGAAAATACAAGGCCTTAAAATATCAGGAGAAATCTTAAAGTAACTGTAACCAAATAATGGAGTTTTATGCAAGGCAGAGAATGATTGCAGAGAGATTTTGAAAGGTATTCAATTGGAATGAGGGTTCAAGTAGACTTAGGCTACAGGTAAGAGTCTGCAGTTCAGACACAGGGTGCTGTGCAAAGAAATATTTTCATCTGAAGCAGGATCAGGTGCAGTCTTGGCCCCGTTCTTCAGGTGTCCCTATGATAACCTTATACAGTTGGTTTGCGGCTTAGGGCACCTTACTCCCAATCCCACTATCCATGGAAATGTCTGTGTTTACTTTTATCCTCCCCTGGGCATATATTTTCACTCTCCTTGCTCCATTGCTGCTATGAACATAGTTCAGCACATGTCCTTGTGGAATGATTGAGCATCCTTTGGATAAATACCCCAAACTAACATTACTGGGTCTTGAGAAGAGAAAGGTTGTTTTCTAATTTTCTGAGAAATCGCCACACTGACATCCAAAGGGGTTGAACCAGCTCGCATTCCCACCAGCAGTGCAGGAGTGTTCCCTTTTCCCCACAACCTCAGCATAAGTTGTCATGAGTGCTCTTGTTCTTGGCCATTCTTACAGGTGTAAGAAGGAATCTTAGAGTTGTTTTGATTTGCATTTCTCTGATGACTAAGGATGTTGAGCAATTCTTTAATTGTGTCATTTTGGATTTCTCTGATGAGAGTTCTCTTTTTATACTCCATTTTTTATTGGATTATTTGTACTTTCGATGGCCAATTCCTTGAGTGCTTTGTATACTTTGGAGATCAGACCTTGGTCTGATGTGCAATTGGTGAAGATCTTTTCCCATTCTGTATGCTGTCATCTTGTCTTGTTGACCATGTCCTTTGCTTTACTAAACCATTTCAATTTCAGGATAAATCCCATTTATTAATTGTTCCTCTTAGTGTCTGTGCTACTGGGATTATATATAGGACGTGGTCTCCCGTGCCAATGTGTTCAAGTGTACTTCCCATTTTCTCTTCTATGAGGTTCAGTGTGGCTGGCTTTATGTTGTGGTCTTTGGTCCATTTGGACTTGAGTTTTGTACATGGTGATAGATACAGATATGTTTTCATTCTTCTACATGTTGATATCCAGTTATGCCAGTACCATTTATTAAATATGCTTTCCTTTTTTCATTTAATATTTTTTTTTGCTCTTTATCAAAAATCAGGTGTTTGAAAGTGTGCGGATTAATACCGGATCTTTGATTCGGTTCCATTGGTCCTCTGTCTGTTTTTATGCCAATACCAGGCTGTTTTCAGTACTGTAGCTCTATAGTAGAGTTTGAAGTCAGGGATTGTGATGCCTCTAGAAAATCTTTTTATTGTACAGGATTGTTTTGGCTATCCCGGGTTTTTTGCCTTTCCATATGAAGTTGAGTACCATTCTTTTGAGGTCTGTGAAGAATTTTTCTGGGATTTTGATGGGCATTGCATTGAATCTGTAGATTGCTTTTGGTAAGATTGCCATTTTTGTATGTTAATTCTACCTACACAAGAACATGGGAGATCTTTCCACTTTCTGGTGTCTTCTTCAATTTCTTTCTTCAAAGACTTCAAGTTCTTATCACACAAGTCTTTCATTTGTTTGGTAAGAGTCACACCAAGATATTTTATGCTGTTTGTGTCTATTGTGAAGGGTGTTGATTCTCTGATTTCTTTCTCGGCCCTTTTATCATCTGTATACAGGAGGGCTACTGATTTTTTGAGTTAATGTTGTATCCTGCTACATTACTGAAAGTGTTTATGAGTTGTAGAAGTACCTTGGTAGAATTTTTGGGGACTCTTCTATAAACTATCATATCATAGGCAAATAATGAGAGTTTGACTTCTTCTTTTCAGATTTGTATCCCCTTCATCTTCTTTTGTTGTCTTATTGCTATAGATAGGACCACAATAAATATATTGAATAGATATGGAGAGAGTAGACAGTTTTGTGTTGTTCCTGATTTCAGTGGGATTGCTGTGAGTTTCTCTACATTTAGTTTGATGTTGGCTGTTGCTGCATAATTGCCTTTATTATGTTTAGGTATGTTCCTTGTATCCCTGCTCTCTCCAAGACATTAATCGTGAAGGGATGTTTTATTTTGTCAAAAGCTTTTCAGCATCTAATCAGATGATCATGTGGTTTTTATTTTTCAGGTTTTTTGTTTGTTTGTTTGTTTTCGAGATAGCGTTTCTCTGTAGCTTTTGATCCTGTCCTGCAACTAGTTCTTGTAGACCAGGCTAGCCTCAAATTCACAGAGATCTGCCTGCCTCTGCCTCCTGCATGCTGGAATTAAAGGCATGCTGGCTATTTTTTTTTAAAAAAAATATGGTTGATTTCATTGCCAGATTTTCATATGTTGTCCTATCCCTGCACCTCTGGAATGAAGCTGACTTGATCATGGTGGATAATGGTTCTTATGTGTTCTTGGATTTGTTTTGCCAGTATTTTATTTAGTGTTTTTTACATCAGTTATCATGGGTGAGATTGGTCTGTAATTCTCATTTTTAGTAATGTCTCTATGTGGTTTGGTATCAGGGTAATTATATCCTTGTAAAAAGAGTTTGGCAATCAAACATATAAAAGAAACTATTCAAGACTTGAAAGATGAAATAGAGACAATAAAAAAAAACAAAGCCAAAGGAATTATAGAAATAAAAATCATGAAAAAACAATCAGGAACCACAAATACAGACATAAACAGCAGAATACAAGAGATGGAAGAGAGAATCTCAACTGCTGAAGATACAATAGTGGAAATAGACTCATCAGTCAAAGAAAACATTAAATCTAACAAAAGCTTAACACATAATATGCAGAAAATATGGAACACCATGAAAAGACCAAACCTAAGAGTAATAGGTATAGAAGGAGAAGTTCAACTCAAAAGCACAGAAATTATATTTAACAAAATCATAGCAGAAAAGTTTACCAACTTAAAGATATGCCTATGAAGATAGAAATGTACAGAACAGCAAATAGACAGAATCAAAAAAAGTACCCTCGACACATAATAATCAAAACACTAAACACACAGAATAAGAAATATATAAAATCAGACCTATCAGAATGACTCCTGACTTCTCAATGATGACAATTAAATCCAGAAGGTCCTGGTCAAGCATTATGCAGACATTAAGAGACCACAAATGCCAACTCAGACTACTATACACAGCAAAACTTTCAATCACCATAGAAGAACAAAACAAAATATTCCATGACAAACCAGATTTAACCGCTACCTAGCCATAAACCCAACCCTATACAAAATACTAGAAGAAAAACTCTGACCCAAGAAATTCAGATACATCTACTCAACTTTTCCTCTAATTGGTGTGGTTGGGGTTGTCTGTGACTCTGGTGATTAATCTTCTAGTTGCCAGTGGATCCAAGGCTCAGATAGCTGTTCTTCGTGGTACAGTAAGTGCCACAGTTCTAGTTACCCAGTTGGTAATTCCATGTTCCTGGAGGTCACTCAGTGCTTCTGTGGTTTGCTCCACCCCTGTGGAATTTGCTGTCTCTGGTCTAGGTGGCCGGCTCACGCCTGTTTTGTAAATATCCCTGGTCTGGATCTGCTTCTGTGGAAGTACCTGGCTTGGGGTTGATCCTACAAAGGTCTCTGGCTCTGATCTTCTTCCTTTGAGGGCCCAGACCTACGTAGGACCTAGCTCTGGTCTACTCTCTCAGAGGTCCCAGACTCATGCCCAGACCTTCAGGGGTCCTGGCTCAGGTCTACTGCCTTGAAGGTCCCAGATTCATGCCTGAACCTACAGTGGTCTCTGGCTCTGACCCACATACTCAGCAGGTGCTCCTCTGTACCTGTTCCTGTATAGTTTGTTATCTCAGGTCTGCTCTGGCCCAGGTTGCTGGCTCAGTCCTGTTCCTGTGGAGCTTTGCCGCCTCGGGCCTCTTCTGTCCTAGGTCGCTGGCTCATTCCTGCTTTCTCAAATGTACCTGGTCTGGATCTGCTCCTGCTCCCATGGAGTTCAACGTCCCAAGCCTGCTCTGGCCTAGGTTGCCAGCTCAGACCTGTTTCTGTAAATATCCCTGGTCTGGATTCACTCCTGCAGAGGTCCCTGGCTTGGGGTTTGTCCTACAAAGGTCTCTGGCTCCGATCTATTCCCTCAGAGGTCCTAGACTCAGGTGTGTTTGGACCCACAGAGGACCTAGCTCAGGTTTACTCTATTAACTACCTTTATTTAAAAAAAGAATTATATTTTTAAAATAAAAAAGAATTCGATGGGCTATACGATGTCAGGTTAATAAAAACTGCACCCAGAAACCATGGGTTACTTTGTATATAAGATTTTTTTTTCAAAAGAGGAAGACTGAAGCAGCTCAAGAGATAGGAACCATCAGGATAAGGAGAAACACAAGTTTGTGGCTTCCCAAGCATTGATTCTTTTGAGACTTCTGCTGAAATTCTGCCATTTGCTTTCCTGAGCACGTTTGTGTCTTCACCACCCCCCTCCTCCGCCCGTTTAAGGCAGGAGCTCCTTTACGGGGCAGCACCTGTGCCATTGAATTGCTGTCTCCATCTGAATCACGCTTGAGTATTATGTCAATTTCCAGGCTCTGTGTCTTAAGTTCTGTTTGCCCCAAGAGTTGCAACCTCCTCCGAAGCAATGCCGTCTGTATTAATGCAATTGCATGCTCAGGTAGCAGACTCAGTGCCTGCCCACTTCTTTCTTTTGGCCTTTTTCTATCAGTTTTAGATCCTAATGATTTCCATAACTCTACACAAGTCCATGTGACCACAATAAAATGAAGTAGATAAGTCTTCTGATTATTAGTTGAGACGAATCTAGGCATTCTTTACAATTTTTTTGACAGCAGGATGTAAAAATCCAAAGATAAATTTAAACATCCATTATTTTATTATCACCAAATGCAGCTTTGGATCTTCTAATTCTAAGATCGCTAGACATCATTAATTTGAAGGTAATTATTTTATGTAAATGTGAGTTAGCTGGAAGTCCTTTTATGTAATTCAGTTTCCAATATATTCTTGTATGACCCAAGCACTTGAGAGATCATGAAAACATCAAATGAGAAGTTAGAAAAATATATCTAAGAGACCATGTATAGAAATAATACGTTGCCCTTTTGAAATAAATCCTTAGTCATTTTATAGTAAGCTGAGAAGTATAAAGATGATGCTACTATTCTGCACCATGCACTAATTATTTGTTTATTGGAGAGTTCTATGCTCATTAATTTAGAGGTTTCATTGTCACGAGGAAATTTCTTACTTAGAGTTCCATTACATTAAAATAAAAGCACAATATTTAAAGAACTACATATTAATCAACCTATAATTTGTGAAAATTACTTTACCATTCTACATGGAAATGAAAAGATTTTGGAATTTCTTAGGCAATTTCTTAGACAAGTAATAAATTTCAAAAGAATTTAAATTTAAAAAGGTGTAGCACTATGATGTCAGAATCTGGTTTTCATAAAGTACTCAACATGAAGTAATTAAATTTAGCATTAAGACACTGTTAAGTTTCCCAAACTCAAGATTAATTTGCTGAAGATGATTACTTCCTTCCCACTGCTCCCTGAAATCATTATTATAACCTTCTGAAATCCACAGGCCTGTAGGAAATGACACCGAAAAGTATTTAGAGACATGAAAAATTCCAAGCAAATCATCTTATATCATATCACATAATATGCTATTAGCTTTGTTGTAAAATGGAATCTAGATAAACAGCTTCTTATGGGGCTTGAACGAGGTGATTGCTTTCAGCTGTTTGTGCTATAATCAAAAACCCAGATAACTGCTTACTCTCTTATGGGAAATCACTCCACAGCAATTCATTTTACACCAAAATGATTAACTGAACTTAATTGGCCATAACATTTAATAAAAAACGAGGGTCCTTTGGGAAAGGCACGCTAATGTATTTGCAATGGCAAAGTATAAAATTGTTATGATTGGTGTGTGCGTGTTCATGTGTGTGCACGTGTGTGTGTGTGTGTGTGTGTGTGTGTGTGTGTGTGTGTGTCTTCTTTCAGGAACAGCTTTATAAGGATCTAGAAACCATCCTGATTTTGTCATAGTTTTTTTCAAGCTGTTGACTATTAGAAAGATCAAGTCAATTTGTCACTCTCTTCTGAAGCTTCAGTTTCTCCTGATCAACACCTTATCCCTCCCACAGAAACGTAACAAAGACAGATTTTTCCTTTGTTCTATCACAAACCAACTTATTCACGCACATCCACCTCAAACTCCTCTTCCCGATGTAACACAGGTGATTTCTTTGTTTTTATTTTTCTGAAAAATTACTTTAATCTGATAAAGTATCATTGCAGACTAAAATAGAATTTACTGTTATTTTTTATGAACAGTTTGCTTGATTATTAAAATATAACATTTTGCCCAAGGGGCATAATGTTTATCTTTTTTGACATAAATATATTTAGCAGAGTTTTATGGGAAATTTCAACTTATGTATCATTTGTGCAATATTATACTTTAGTTTAATAATACCATTGAAATAACTTTGAATTTTAAAAATATCCCCAAGAAACCATAAAGTGTGAGATAAAGCTTTAAAAGGAAAAATTGTAGTCTCTTTACCCACAATGAAAGATAATACATATACACGAGGATGTATGAAAAATTTGTTCATTTATTATTATTTATTACTTTTTAAATTAAATTTAAAGTAGATTGGAAAGGTTTATCCTGACTCCTTTTATGATAAACATAATTACTCACAAGACTCCGAGATGCCTTTTCAGAGAACATTGGCACATATATTTTTAAAATTCTTGCCTTAAAGTAAGAGATAAAGTTTTCTCAGAGGAAATGTATTTCTGTCATAGATAAGAGCATTGTGAAATAATATGCTTTAAAGTAAATGTGAGACATAGAGCCGTGCTCTGCTGCTCTATATTCAAAATAAATCAGAGTACATGGAAATCGTTGAGATTTCTTGAGTCTAACAGCCGGAAGTCTCCTCTTTTGGCTTAGATTCTATAGATATTGCTATTGTAAGAGCTGAAATATTAGCTCTGAAAAGGAGTGCACAAATAAGTGAATTTTCCATCCCAATTTATGTTGAAATTTGATTACTGAGTTCCAATGACATTATATTAGACTGAGTTCCAGTGGTATTATATTTTTTATTTGGCTGCTATAATAAATGCCTTTGGTTTCTGTTATGCAAAAAAGCGATTTATTTGCTTCATAATTTTGGAGGATGAGACTTAAGGAACATGGAGAATGACTGTAACAACACTTCTCTGGATTGTGGTATATCGTTGTAGAAGGCAACATGGTAGAAGTAAGTATGCTTGAAAAAAGGGATCACGTGGTGAGTGAGGTAGGAAGCCAGAGAGTGTGGTGGTATCAGTACTGCTCTGTATTAACCCCTCTCCGTAGCTGACTAGCTATCACAAAAGCTGTCATTGTTTTATCCAAAGGGAAGCACACTCAAGTGCCTTTCGCACCCCACCATGGTTGCCATGGTTAAAGACTGTGTCATACCCGCATCCCTTAGTCGCAGACTAACTAGGTCTCGAGCGTGGACAACTTCGCAATACACGTTCAAAGTTATGCACAGCATAGCTAATATGGAAGCCGTCAAATCTATGCAACTGGATATTTGAAATCTGGATTGAAAATTTATGGGATTGTGCTGAAAACTGAGCTTGAAATGCTTGAAAATGCAAAATTTCTATTTTATGCCCTAATGTTGCTCCTCTTATTTGCATGCATACTAATAAAAAGCAACTTAGTCTCCATGCGTCGTGAATCAGGAGATTCAGCTATTTAGTCATTACGGTACAAATAGCATTTGCATCCCAAGAGAATTTAGATATTACTCAATTAGATATATTTTGGTTTTATTATTTTTAAATATATGTGTATGTATACATGCACCAAACCAAATATTTTACATGTCTAACATTAATATGATTATAAACATGACAACTGTTTGAAATAAAATAATTTGGAATCTTAAATAGCAGAAATTTAACTTCATGTCATCTTATTGTAATGCATAGTTGGAAATATGATAAACATTTTGTACAACATCGCTATATATTTACAGTGTTAACTATATCTACATGGTGATCCTCATAATATAAAATATATAGTGAAATATATTTCCACAATTGTCTTAGGAATGAATGGTTATGAAGTATTTTTGAGTGTATATAGTGTGTGTATGTGTACATGAGTGCACAGGCATGTATATGCACATACATATGTAAGTCAATAGTTCCCCACTATACATATATGTGTAGACTACAGTGACATTTTTTGCTTTGGGAATTTGATCAAAGTTGTTACCTGTATCAGGTCACACTCAGAAGGTTTGTCAATGCTAGCCATCAAAAGACCATCTCTATCATCAGTCCTTGTCTGAACAGAGGATGGTTGTCTCTTTGGGAATATCGTCACACAGCATTTTGCTCATAATGCTAGCCTGTTGCAAGTTTCTTTCAGTTTTAATATTGGAGTTGTGCATTCCTCAGAAAAAAACAAAGTTTTTGACTTTTTGACATGTTTTGTCTAAAATGAATTTTCTAGAAAATTCAATTTCCTTTCTCCTGATGCATTTTCTTGTTTCCTCATCAGTAATTATGAAAGAACATGACCAACTTTTAGAATATCATTATATGGAAATATCTCCATACATACTTCATACCTTTATGTTGTGTGTTCATCAACACATTTCTTACTGTTTCACTTATTGGTACTGATTGTTTAAACACACACATATCACACACTCACACACACACACACACTCCCATACACAAAGGGGGTAGGGAAGGGCTACATTTAAAATTGTAAAGTAAGTAAATTTGCTTTAGCTCTTGATTTTTTTTCAAACATAGATCGTCTTCACACTTACTTTGCTCTTGGAAGAAGAAAGATTTTCAGAGTCTCTTCATTCTGTTTTTAATTACTTTCTCCATTTCTAATTTCTATATTCCTTAATCACAGCTGGACAATTGCTATTAGTAATAGGTGGTAAAATAATTTGCAATGCTCAAAGCTCTTTTATGTTTTGATCATCTGGAGAAACTACAAAATCACCCTGTTAGGGATTAATTCTCAAAGCTTTTTAAAAATAGATTTTTAATCAATTTAAACTAGTTGAATGAGCTGACAATATTAAGCCATCTAGTAGATATTACACATTATTACTTTTTTTTAAATTAGCAAGCTCCCTAGCATATCTGGTACAAAATGCTACTGTCAAAAGCTGAAAAGGACTTCATATGGAAAAGAGATTTTTATCTGAATATGAAAAATGGAAAGAAAGCAATAATGAATCCCAAGCTCCAAAACCACTTCTCTGCACAAACACTTCTCTGAGTTAATGAGAAGTAGGACTAGACTCAGTTTCTCCTAACTTGTTGTCATCAATTCTGCAAATTTAATATAATAAATCATGATCATTAAAGATGCTCATGTTTCTGATGTATTGTAGAATAATAGAGAAGAAAAGGAGAGTCAAGATTGCCTCTTTCCATGATTTTTTCATTCTGTGATCTTGGTGATGATAGTTTAGTAGGTGTTTTATTTATTTATTATTTTTAAAAAAGGAAAATAAACTATCTTTTTTCATTTTACATACCTATCCCAGTTCCCACTTCCCTCCATTCTTCCCATTTCTCTGTCCTTCTTCCTACCCCCTATCTACTCCTCAGAGAGGGTAAGGCACATTGCTTTGGAGGTCTAAAGCTTTCCCTACTGTATCTAGGCTGATCAGGTATCCATCCAAAGAGAATGGGTTCCCAAAAAGCCAGTACGAACAGTAGGGATAAATCCTGGTGCCACTGCCAGTGGCCCCACATTCTGCGCAGTCATACAACTGTCACCCACATTCAGAGGTTCTTTTTGGTTCTATGCTGGTTCCCTGTCTGACTGGAGTTGGTAAGCTCCCATTAGCTCAGGTAAGTTGTTTCAGTGGTTGTCCCCATCATGGTCTTGAGCTCTTTACTCATATTCTCACTCTTCCCACTCTTCAACTGGACTTTGGGATCTCAGTCCAGTACTCTGCTGCAGGTCTTTGCCTCTGTTTCCATCAGTTGTTGGATGAAAGTTCTATGATGACATTTAAGATATTTATCAGTCTGACTACAGGGCAAGATTAGCTCACATACCCTTTTCCCTCTTGCTTAGGATCTTATCTGGGGTCCTCCTTGTGGATTTCTGAGAAATTCTCTAGTGCCAATTTTCTTACTAACCCCATAATGGCTCCTTCAATCAAAATATCTCTTTTCTTATTTTCATCTCTGTCCTTCCTTGATCTTGACTATTCCATTCCTTCAAGTTCTTCTCCCCACTCCCCTTCTCCTCTCTTCTTCCCTTTCCTCCCTCCCTTCTCCCTCTGCTGTGGGACAATGATCTTGTACCCTGTAAAAATTTGTCAGTTGCACTGGTTTAGTGAAATGCTAATTGGCCAGTAGCCAGGCAGGAAGTATAGAACAGGAAGGGGCGACCAGAACAGTAGAATTCTGGGAAAAGTAAAGGCTGAGTCTGCAGTCATCACCCAGACACAGAGGAAGCAAGCTGAGAATGCCTCTCTGATAAAAAGGTACCAAGCCATGTGGCTAACACAGACAAGAATTATGGGTTAATGTACAGTGTAAGAGTTAGTTAATAAGAAAGCCTAAGCTAATAGGCCAACCAGTTTATAATTAATGTAGGCCTCTTTGTAGTTTTTGGGGGGACTAAATGGCTGCAGGACTGGGTGGGACAGAAACCTCTGTCAACATTCCCCCAATCCCATGTTTCCAATTTTGTCAGCAGATCCTTTCTATTTCCCCTTACCAGGTGGATCTATATTTGGTTTTCTTAGGGTTCACCTTGTTACTTAGCTTTTCTAGGATCATGGAGTATAGACTTGTTATCCTTTGCTTTACAGCTAGTATCCACTTATAAGTGAGTCCATACCATGTTAATTTTTCTGGGTCTGGATTACCTCACTCAGGATGGTTTTGTCCAGTTCCATCAATTTGTATGCAAATTTCTATGTTTATAACATTATTTGTAACAGCCGGAACCTGGAAATAACCTAGATGTCTCTCAACCAACAAAAAGATAAAGAAAATGTGATACAATTAGACAATGGAGTACTACTCAGTGGTAAAAAACAAACAAAAAAATGACATTTTAGTAGGTGTTTTATACCAGAGAGTATATGCTGAGAAGTGACTGAGAAATCAGTCTTTTCTGCTGACTTGTTTCTTTTTGTCCCTTCTTCATACACCTCTGATTTGTCCAATTCCTTGGAAATTTTATTTTCTCCTAGGAGCTACTCAGGGAAACAGATTCTAACTAATATTATATCAACTGCATTACACTGCTTCACAAAGTATATCTTAGGAACAGCAAGACCTCTGTTATTTTTTATGGACAGCTATTTGTAGACAGCATCTGTTAATAAATAGCTGTAAACTTTTTTCTGTATATTTATTTAAAGCAATATGCTCAATGTCAAATAACCTCAAGAATAATTCTTTTATAGTAAAGTTAATCACATGAGTAACATTAATTCCATTGTGTTTGTTAATTAAAACACACACTGCACATTAATCCTTCTACCTCAACTGTGATTCTTTTCTCTTTGTCCTTTTCGGAACCACACATGGGTATAACTCCTAGATGTCCTTCTAATGTCTGTTTCTTCTATTCAAGCCACACAAATAGTCATAACTGTAGAAAACGCAAAATACTGTTTTATTTTTAAAGTAGAGAATACATGCTCTTCAGTTGGCTTACCCAACTCAATAATTCAAATCAATCTCCTCTTGCTTCTGGATCTCAGAGAGATTGATCCCACATTCTGTGTTCTGCTGTTCTATAGTCTAGTTCACAAGATTCATTCTTCTGATTGAACTCTGTTTCTAGTACTATATATTATGGGTCCAACAAGTGGCTGTGATTTTGTTTCTTTAAATTCAGCACTGAGATTTTCACATAATAGAGAATAGGGTGAAAGTGGAGAGGAGTGTGCACACTTGCTGATTGTTAAATAGTATGGAGGGGAGTGTGCACACTTGCTAATTGTTGAATAGCAATTGGTGTCAAAGGGCTGGTTTTCCATAATCCCCACAGCATTTGATATGGAACTTCAAATGTTTTGTTTTCTGCCAGTTTCATGATTGAAAAATCTTTTCAAGATAGTTGTCATTTGTTTTTTTTTCTCCAGAGAGAAAATAATAATAAAAATCTTTAAAAAATTATCCTGTCAATATATTAAGCAAAATTCAATGGGATGTATTAATATTCTGTGTTTAATAATTCACCACATCACTGAGTCAGAAGCTATGCTCCAACAATCTTAAAGAGTTTTTCTCTTTAGGCAGAATTTCTTTTTTCACATCCTTGCAAGGTTGTTAATTGGGTTTTGTATCTGATTAATGATACAAACTGGATCAATGGCAAAAGCACAGTGCAATTTCTTACACTTCTAGAGTCTATTGCTGAGAGACAGCTGATGTTTCCATGAAATGGAGAAATCACCCATTCCCCTAAACAATAAACAAGGGAACAACATTTGGACCAGTCATCTAGGGGACTTTGGAGCTTCTCTTCACTCTGAGTTCTTCCTGTTTTCCCTGGTGAAGGGAATAGGCTTATAAAGACTCCTGATGCCCTTTGTACCCTACAAAGCCTGCAGTGTTTTCAGATAAAAGATAGAGGTGAGCTCTCAGCCTGTGGTTGTAGGAAGTCTGGACTTGAACAATTGGACACAGCTATTTGTAATTCTGAATCCATCACAGCTCCAGGAGCACGGTGCAGTGATAAGGAGGCCCAGGGCTCCAGAGATTCAGGCTATTGAACAGGACTAAAAAGCACCTATCTCACAGAAGGTGTCAGAGGAAAAAATGTGCTGAGCTCTTCATTATCCACAATAGAATTGCTGCATAGACCTGGGCAGCAAATGATACTAATGTATAAGATATCTACACGTGTATTCCAGTATTGATTATCTATCAAAGAAAACATACTTTATAAAAGGAAGCGCTTTTCACTGAAGAAGTTATAGGGAGAATAAAAATGGCCACACAGTCTAATTGTTAAGCCAAAAGGCAATTAAGAGCAAATTAATAGTTAAGTTTATGGTCTGTGTAAAGATTTTTTCTCTTTTACTTTTTATTCATTCATATATAAAAGTAGAACAATTACTGTTTTCTTGCAAACTTTATAGGATAGTTATGAAAATAAAAGGGAAAGCATGGTGCCATGCTGGGTAACTGTAGTTATGAATCATTCACTAATCCATCCAAGAAATATTTATCAAGCCCACTTTACTTTGCAGACACACACACACACACACACACACACACACACACACACACACACACACACACAAAATCATGGGGAGGAGACAGAGAGAGAGAGAGAGAGAGAGAGAGAGAGAGAGAGAGAGAGAGAGAGAGAGAGAGAGAGAGAGATTCACATATATAATTTAACAGAATAAATGTGAGGGAATGTAGATTTTTTTTAACAACCTGTATTCAGAATCCCTTCCCTAAAATGTAAAGACAATTTGTAATAATGAAACTGAATACACAAAAAATTCAATCACTTTAGCACAGGTTGTAAAGTTTAAAAGTCAGATTGACTTATACAAAGTTATTATCCTAGAAGTTCTTTGAGCTTTTTTGTAGATTTTTTCTTTTCTTAAGGTAAATTTCAACTTGTGTAAGAGGATGTGTTGGAGACATAATTCAGAATATTTTATTTAAAAGTCTTTCTTTCAGATAAAAATTTAAGAAATGGATTGATTCTTCTGGGATTGCTATGTTCCAGAAGAAGATAAGCCTCTAGAGTCCTCAATCACACTTGTTATTATTGTTTTATTGTTGATGTTATCGAAGCATTTTTGATGTCACCGTGCACCTGCTCAGTTTTCCTAAAAGCAACAAAGCACCTATCACACATCCTAGCTTCCACTGGGCAAGTCCTACACACTTAATGCCGAAAATTTATCTCAGGAATAATTTTATAGGCATATTGAGTCAGTGATTTCAGTTTTGACCTTTCATTGTTATGTGGCTTTTTTTTAGATGATTTTCAATAAATTAAAATTAATGTTTATTTTTTCTGATTTTGGAAAAATACAGATACTAAAGACACTAATATTATGTGAAAATTATACAATGTTTAATAAAAATTGGGATGATGCTCCCATCCAGGAACAAATTTGAAATACTCTACAGTATGTATTTATAAACTTTCAAATGTTTTTTGTAAATCTATGTGGGTACTTAAAATTAACATTATTTATAATAAGAAGACATTTATTTGTTGTATGGAGAGCAGGTCCTTTGTTTATCCTGGTCGCCCAGCTAGCTTACACCCGAAATAACCACACAGAAACTGTATTCATTTAAACACTGCTTGGCCCATTAGTTCTAACCTCTTATTGGGTAATTCTTGCATCTTAATTTAACCAACTTCTCTTAATCTGTGTATCACCACGAGGTCACGACTTTATAGGGAAAGATTCAGCATGTCTTATCCTGGCAGCTCCATGGTGGTTCTCCCTGACTCTGCTTTTTTCTCCCAGAATTCAGTTCTGTCTCCCCACCTACCTAAGTTCTTCTCTATCACCAGGCCCCAAAGCAGTTTCTTTATTAACCAATGAAAACAACACAAATACAGAAGGACCTCCTACACCATTTATTCATTTATTTCACTAACATTTCCCTTGTAAAAATTCTGCCTTGGAAGTAGATGTTTTCATAAAATTGAACAGATATTACATGAACAAGCCCAAATTATGAGTTGTTTAGTATTTAAGTAGCTTTAAGTTTAATATTTTCAATAATGCTAAATAAGCATCTATACATACAACCTCAACCTCTTGGTGTTTGTATCT
The DNA here is from genome assembly GCF_903992535.2 of Arvicola amphibius. NCBI lineage: Eukaryota > Metazoa > Chordata > Mammalia > Rodentia > Cricetidae > Arvicola > Arvicola amphibius. Next base: position 33,170,103 of record NC_052047.1, on the reverse strand, counting down.
GAATTATTTCTGAAAGTACACATAATTTTTTGACTAGATCCAAAACATTATTCTTGAAGCATAGTTTAATATGCTATGTTCAAATACCTTACAAGTTTGTGACTCACCATTAATGCATCTTTTGTGTGTGCTTTTTCACATAATCAACAGCACCAGAGAGCCACTTCTGATAATTTCAAAAGTTCTGATAAATTCCTGTTGCTAATTGTGCATTTCTTTCTTCAAAGGAAATTCCATTTTTCCATCTACAGTATTTATTTTCAGTGGTGTGTGTTCTTGTGGATTGTGTTTGTGCCATTTTTCTCTTAGTAGCTCTGTGATTTGTAATGTTCTCTCTCGCTATCATGAGTTCTAACCAACTGGAAACTGCGAACCTTCTATTTCTTACACTTCAAAATTTTATATTTTTATATGTTTATCTGTTGTATTATAACATTAAAATTTAAGTCATTTGACCAATAATGTTAGGGTTTGGCTAACAATTATTTGTTTATAGACCATTGGAAGGAGAACCTTGGAATATATGGAAGGCCTTTATGTATCCTACAAAATCAATTTATAAGTGAAAAAAACACAAGAAAAATGAGGCAAGTGATAGAATCACATGTATGATAAAAACCTGGTAAACATTTTCTTAATGTAAAAGCAGGGCAGTGAGTTACTAAAGGGAAAATAATTCAGATTTGATCACATTAAAAGTATTAGGATTTAATGGTCTAATATGATATAGTTTTTGAAAGGGATTCCTATTCACTTTAAGTATAAAATTAGAATATTGGTTAATTAGCCTGTCACAGTTAATATTGCTGTGATAAAACACTAGGACCAATACTACCTTGAGTAGTAAGGGTTTAGGGCTACATAACCAGCCCAACGCTGAGGGAATTCAGGGTAGAAACTCAAAGCAGGAACCTGAAGAAGAAACTGAAGCAGAGGCCTTAGAGAAGTATTGCTTTCTGGCTTGCTTCTCGTGGTTTACTTAGCCTGTTTTCTTAAACCACCCAGGGTAATCTCTCACATCAATCATTAAACAAAAAAATGTTCTACAAACTTGCCTACAGGAGACTTTTCTCAATTGAGAGTCGCTTTACCTACATGAGTCTAGCTTGTGTCAACTTAACCAACACATAGTTAATTAGATCTTTTCAATAGTTAACACTGACTTTAAATAACTTCACTTTCTAAAGCAGGTAGTGTTATAGCAGGATATGCTTTCATGTATTATTGGAAATTCACATATTTGTAATATTTAAAGAGATATTGACTCTGGGTTCACCTTCTTATTTAGCTTCTCTAGGATCACGAATTATAAGCTCTATGTCCTTTATTTATGGCTAGAGTTCACTTATGAGTGAGTGCATACCATATTCCTTTTTTGGGGTCTGGGTTACCTCACTCAGGATGGTGTTTTCTATTTCCATCCATTTGTATGCAAAATTCAGGATGTCATTATTTTTTTTACCACTGAATAGAACTCTAAAGTGTATATGTACTCCTCTTCCCCCTATTTCTCCTTCCAGGTGTTCCCCATTCTCTTTTAAACAAAATAATAGATGATTCAAATTTATTTATTTTTATTTTGGTGCCTTTCTGAACTTTTCTTTGTCTGTACACAACTTATTTCCCATGAATAATTTGTGACTCTACTTTAAAAACTTTCTAATTTTCTTCCTTTCTTCCCTCTGTTTTGATGACATTCCTCAACTGTGTTACATGGAATGTGTATTTTCTAGTACACTAGGCAATTAGCTTCTTCCCATCCTTAGCTTCTGTCTTCCAGAACTGGCTAATTTGTCTGCCTATTGTCACTCCTGAGACCAGTACCTATGTAGATGTTTAAAGGAGTGTCTATTAACAGGTGTCTCTCTGTGTGGAACGTCATAACTGTGCAATGAAATTGAAGAAAATGTACTCTTCAGAGATGGTACATAAGCATCGCCTCCTAGAGACCAGCACAAGCAAACACGTGCTTACAATGCACACACACAGACACACACACAGAGACACACAGACACACACATACTCATTGATGTCGGAAATTGTGTTTTTCTAAAACTACATCTGTCCTACTGAGTAAGATTTCATTATAAACTAAAGGAATGGCTGAGTACTTTCTGGGGAGTGTGAATGATGGAGGAATAGAGGACATGAAAAAATAGTTCTTAATATCCAGTCCTGTTCTTCACTGCAGGCTCGTTTCTCCCTAGACTTGCCCACCTTTGTTTTTCTTATTTGGTTTTTATTTTCTTAAAATAAAGTATTTTTCTCTGAAATCTATTATGTGAAGACAAAATTTTCACTAAGGACATTATAACCTCCTCTCACCTTCTTTGCTTACTATTTTTTATTAAAATCTCTTCAGATAATGTCAGCAGTTTCCTCATCCTAACCTCAAAACACTGGATTAGCAGCCAGTAAAAAACTTGATGTCTGAGAAGTTACAATACATACAGAATATTGGGGCAGGGCAGTGGTGGCGCACGCCTTTAATCCCAGCACTCAGGAGGCAGAGGCAGGCGGATCTCTGTGAGTTCGAGGCCAGCCTGGTCTACAAGAGCTAGTTCCAGGCCAGGCTCTAAAAAAGCTGCAGAGAAACCCTGTCTCGAAAAACCAATAAAATAAAATAAAATAAAATAAAACATACAGAATATTGGGGTTTCATTCAGAAACCTTTGAAAAATTTCAATATCAAAAAGGTATTTCAAGAAAAGTGAACATAATATTATGAGTAAAAACAGTGTTTTGAGACCATGGTATAGGACCTGTGACATACTAAATGCCTTTCTTATGATGTCTCAGTGAACTATCTCTATAACACATTTAAATAAATCTTTTTTGAAAAGCAATATCTGAACCATGCATTTAAATGTTATTTTTAACTATACTAACTATCGATATTTGGTATCTCTACAAATTATTTGCTAATATGGAAGAGGAGTCTATCATTTTCAACTGTTTCTTGAAAGGAATAATCATAAGGAAAAATAGAAAAATTTCAATTGACTATGAGTAACATAATTCAAATAGGTCTGGAAATAATGATAAAAGTTTTAAAATTTACTAGTAATTGGTACTGACTCCCATTGTCTTGTATGTCTCACTGTGAATCTCATCTTGCATAACTCCATCCTCGAACTTTTCATAATATCATCTTCAGGCTGATCTACATTGGTTTATTAGGAAACTTTTATCTTCCATTAACTGTGACAGTGAGCTAATTGAGTAGACGAATGCTAATTTTCTGCTAACAAGAAATAACAAAACATAAATAATCACCAACAAAACATTCTCTAGAGCTACCTGGAACATCCTCGTACTCCCCTGTTGGGATGAAGTGTGAGAGTGCCACCAGGAGCTGAGGAAGACTGAGAGATTTATTTGTTATCAACCATTGGTTGATGTAGTAAAGAGGCATTTAGCCAAATATCAAGACATGCACTTTGTAAACTTGTTCACTCGTTCGGCAAGTGCGGTAACTCCCAAACGTAAGGCCAGGTTTTAGTGCTGGGGAATATGAGTGCAGTGCTCATGTGGGCCCTGTCCAAGTCTTTGTGTGACCCCAGCTGATCAAGAGCAGTGGTTCTCAACCTTCCCAGTTCTTTGACCCATTAATACACTTCCTCATGTTGTGGGGACCCCAATCATAAAATTATGTTTGTTGTTGCTTCCTACTATATTTTTGCTACTGTTATAAACTGTAATATAAATTCCTGTGTTTTCCAATTATCTTAGTTAATTACAAAGGAGTTTTGACCCACAGTCTGAGAACCATTGATCTAGAGACTGCATTGCCCTCAGAGTTGAGTAAGATGCTAATTGTAGACTCAGAACTAGGCTGTTCTTATTTTAATGATTCTTGCTTATGGTTTCTCTGATACAGGGACAGTTGTTGTAGTGATGGAAGCTGAGGTCGATTTGCTCTTTTAGCAGAGTCCATTGACAGGAAAGAACAAAGAGTGCTTGAATGAATTTATAGGAATGGAAAATATGGTTCATAAACAAGTACAGCATGTTTAGATAAACACACTCATACACATACTCATGCATGTGAATGCTCAATAGGCCAAGGGGAAAAATAGGAAAAAAATTCAAGTGAGTATTGGATAAAATGGAATACTGGGGACTGTTAAGTTGAAAATGTACCATATTATTTAAATATATTCAAGCCTCGATGTAAGCAGCAAATCTCCAGACAAATGTAACACAGCAGAGGACCTGGAATCTGATCTCTACAGTTTGGTCTCTGATTGACAGGAGTGACTGCAATGTTGGAAAGGTAAAGGCTCTTTAACAAATCTATACAGCCTGATTGCCTTCAGTGGGATGGATATGCCTATACAATAGCTAAAAATATCAATTTATATTCAAGACAGCAATGGCAAGACTTGTATGTCTCCGGCTGTGCTCTACGGGCTTGGAATGCTCTGCTGGCAAAGATCTCCCTCCTTGTGGAGTTTTTGCTTAACAAAGGTGAACCAGTAAAAGCACATTTAAAAAACAAAACAAAACAAACAAACAAACAAAAACCAGCCAGGCAGGGGTGGAAGAAGAAGGCTCAACGGATAAAGGCATTTGTTGTGAAAACCTGAAGACTTGGAACTCACATAAAGGTGGAAGAAGAGAACTAATCAATCTCTCTCTGTCTCTGTCTATCTCTCTCTTTCCCTTCTCTCTGTTAACAAAGCACTGAGCACGCAAGCCAGAACAGTCTACTTCAGTCTGTAGGAGAAATGACAGTTCTCCAAGCAGACAGAACTTCATTCTCCTTTCCTCTCTGCTTGAAGAACTGTCATTTTCTTACAAGGAGAATGAAGACTTTGGCCCCTTCATGAAATTACAGAATCACTATGGCTAGCATACAATGAAAAGGAGATTTGAGGCCAGTGGAGATGATGGTGTAGTGTCTTTTAGGTTAAGCCTCTATTTTATTTAGGATACAGAGTATTATCTACGTTGCCAGTATTGAAAAATAAAAGATAGTTTTATTTTATTTTTTTTATTTTATTTTTGTTATTTTATTTTTTTATTTTTTGGTTTTTCGAGACAGAGTTTCTCTGTGGCTTTGGAGCCTGTCCTGGAACTAGCTCTTGTAGACCAGGCTGGTCTCGAACTCACAGAGATCCGCCTGCCTCTGCCTCCCGAGTGCTGGGATTAAAGGCGTGCACCACCACCGTCCGGCAAAGATAGTTTTATTACTGATTTTCCTTTTCATTGTAAGGGTTCATCCTGTGATGGTTCCCTGAGTTCTGAAGGAACTAACTTGTTTTCATCAGATTCCCTTAATCCGGATTACCCACAAGATGGCAGTATAGGACAAGACAGAAAATTTTCTTGCTTCTCTGACTTGCTACTGACATTCTTAGGAAGGCTTATATGTGTATTTCCAAAACCTTTTTCAATCTGCTAATTGTATTTATGGAATGCCTCCATGCATCTTTTAGCTTGTGGGAATGTGTAGACTCATGAAAGAACCACATAGCCCACTCTAATGGACACAAGTCTTTTACTGAAAATAGATATAAACATTTCTCCAAAGGATCGTCATATTTCCTTTAAAGAGAGTCTCTTTTTTTCTTAATTTATAATAAGATTACAAACAAGGTGAATGAATTAAAATATCAATTATGAATTAAGAGCTGACTCTGACTCCTTTTGGGGGCTCCTGCTGGTTCAGCCTTGCTACAAATGCCAGTCTGTCTGAGAGACAGGACTTCGTGTGCTTTTAGCTACCTTTTAGAAATTTAATGTCAGACTTTCATTAAATGTTAGTTTTTGGAGTAAGATTCTGTTTCTGGCAGTAAGACAAATTATCATGGGAATCAGAGTCACCTAGGTCTTCTTGATAGAAGACACAGACAGGTCAACTGTTACCAAGGAAGTCCAGAAACAGCTAGGCAGACAGGTGGCTCTTTTGGCACGAGTGCGGGAAAAGAAACATTTGGCAGCAAGAAACAGACAAAGCTCTAGGAAATTTGTCTATGTCTGGGTAGAAAGAAGGTCTTAGTCACTTGAATAGGATTTAGTATTTGGATATGAATAGTAACTATTTTTTAATGGCATCTCCCCGACTAGCGCTCTCTAGGTATAGATTACTGAAATGCCTGTCTCCTCTAATTGTCTCTGGGAGAGGCTAAGGACAGCCAGGCTGGAGTTGGATGCAAATTTTGAACAGATGGACGGAGGCTGAGACCAGACAAATGCTGACAGACCATTAGACCATGCCACTAGTAACGTCTGCTTAAATAGCCTTGGGCTTTGCTTGGCATATTAACCTCTATCTACAAGAATTCCCTTTCATTGCTCGGTATCTACAAGAATTCCCTTTCATAGCTCGGTAATGGTCAGGGTTCATTGTCTCGTCTGGCACCACACCTTTGAAGCAGCCAACAGTAGATGGCATCTCACTGGTTCAACTAGAATGTTTAACTGAAAATGAAAGAGTGAACAGCAGGTTCATAAAACATGATTTCTGGAGGTCTTGAGCTGTGCAAAGAGAGCCCGCATGTATTCCTTTATATTAGTCTCTATTTTACTCATCTAACAGAATAATTCAATATTCTTATGCAATGTGCTCGGCATGATCACATACACAGAAACCCCTGCTACAAACCTGGCCAAAGGTTAACAAATATGAAAGACTTTAAGGAAATTTACCCTCTTGATAGATTTTTTTTTTCCTTGGCTTGCATCTGGTCTTATGGTTCAGGTCACAGGAAAATATTCATAGCTGTGTTAAAAATTGTTATTAATAGTAAATCTCTTCCAATTGCTTAGCTCAAATCAAGGTGCTGCCTTCCCAGAAACTTAATAGTTAATTTAATCTTTTCCTTACTGCCTAAGACTTTTGTCATTATGATGATTGTAATCATTATTAACAGCAAAAATAATCAGCATGCTTAAAAATTCAAAGGGCATTTTGGAAAGAATGAGAGGATAAAAATAGTACATCTCAAAGGAGTGGTAGGACTCAAATTCTATTTCAACTTTTTCAGACTGAGATGCATTGGTGAAAATTGTTTCAGTTTCCATTCTCAGAGAAGACATAATGCTGCTTGCACAAATTTATCTTTGGTGTGTCTTTTAAAAAGGAGAGTCTTAGACTTAGCTTAATCTGTGATTAAACCTTGTTATAAATTTCACAGAAACTGGTGCATTTTAACTTGTAAAGCCACTATGGAGATGAATATAGAGGTCTCTCAAGAAATTAAAATAAAAGTACCATATGACCCAGGACATAATCTCAAAGGCCTCCATATAAAACACCGAGATACATGTACATACAAGACAAGGACTAGCGTTAGCCAATTCTTTATCAACAAATGAAATAACAATGAAAATTAAACTGTAAAGAATATGAACTTTAGAGTAAAACTAATAGATCTTCATAGAATATTGAGAAATTTGAGCCAAACTCAGAAAGACAGATGCCTTTTATTCCCTCAATTGTGGATCCAAGACTCTAATAATAACATGAATATATCTAAATAGATGCTAATGTGGGTATAAAGAAGACTTAGAGACTAACATGAGGTGCCAAAGAGTGGGGGTTCCAAAAGTACATTTGTGATGTGGAATAGAAAGGAGATTTGGGGGCTTATAATGGGACAGTGATCAGAAGGAAATAGTAGGTTCAAAGGATAGGGAGACGAGGCATTCCAAAATCATACCTTTTAGAATATGCTGTAACATCTAATTATCTATATGCTCATTAAAACAATATAACTAGATGACTGATAAATTTATACCAGATATATAATCTACCAAAGTTCAAGTGAATATACATTCCATTTATATAATGTGCACATTTGAAACTATTGTAGCGCTTTCTTTTACAGAGATCCAATTAGTGCTCAGCAATTTATGGCCAAGTGAGTTCCAGAAGGAGCATGAGACTAAGTAGGAGAGAAGGCACCACAAGTTCTGAAGGGGCAAGGCATGTGTGGAGGAGCCCAGGACAACAGAATGACAGAAGCACCTTTGTTAGGCTATTGACTCACAACGCAGTAGTTCAATCTATTCCCTTTGAACTAGCAACCCTGACAGGCACAGACAGGCCTATGCTGAGCACACAGCAACCATTTTGAAGTATGGGACACAAGAAAAGGCAAAGGAGAAGTTTCCTAATTATCATTGCTTCACCTCCACATTAATATATCTATACCATAACAATAAAAGAGTCAATTTGTTCCATCAAAGAAACACTTAAAATCATGTTTGTACCCCATCAGCTGAGTTGAATGAAGTATACTTGGTGGCTCTGCAGCTATTTCTTATTGTTTTTTCTTGTGTTGCCTCTAAAATTTACTAGCTAGGTACATTTGTTAGAACTGCGTTCTCTGGCGTGTAATATATACATGTATGTGTGTGCATTGTGAATAATTGATTTTATTTGCTTAGTCACAGGCATCAGCTCTGGGAAAGACAAACTTGTGTACAAAAGTGGTTACCCACTGCTTTCCCCCAAGCTTCACATAGACATTTGCTCTGACTTGAGATATTGAAATAAGCCAGTAATCTAAACTGATATATATGTAAGCATTGGAGTCCAAGACTCTCTGCAGATCAGATCAACATGTCTGCCTGTCAGATACTTTTTACAACTAAGTATCAGTTGTCCCCCATTGCCCAGGCATGTTCTCATGGTCTGTCACATCCCACTTCAGTTACTGTTCCCTTCCCAATACTGAAACAACTGTCAGCTTTTATATTTTGTCATCAGTGATTTCCTCCCTCCACCTTCTAGTGTATGTTAGCCGTTCATTGTGTCTTCTGTTGGTAAGTTCATGTATTTCAACACTTCTATTTTGTAATAGTGGCCTTTATAGAAGTGACAGATATCTTGATGGCGGGAAACAATGCAAATAGCGCTATCGGTCATCTGAAAAAATAAAATAATTTTAAGGAAAGAAAGGAAAGGGGAAAATAATTCTGAAAGATTTCGTACTTGGATTACGATGTGTACTGTCAAGGTAACTCCTGATGTTGGAGTTGCCATCGACCATTTCAACTGGTGGATTACCTCATTGCTGGCATCTAGTTTACAGTAGCGTATATGAGATGGAAAAATAGAAACCTCCACTAAAACCACTAGAAATCAGTGAGAACATTATGCTGTTACCCCACTAGAACTTCAGGAAAAAGAGGGAAATTCATCCCATAAAGCTGACATAGAGGTGTTTCATGCTGGTCTTATTTACAGTCATATTGCCAGCAGATTGCTTCTGTTATGTTTCTGTGTTAGTATTACCTTTACATTTGTATGTGTCTTTGCAGCTTAGAGTTTTGAGACACATGAGGAAAGAGGAAAATTATGAACAAGAGCGTTCAGATATATCCCATAAAAGCAAGTATGATTTGCTAGCCATCTCTCTGATTTTAAAAGTGAGATAGGAAAATATATTAAATAATGTTGTGAAATTGATAAAGTGTGTGTGTGTGTGTGTGTGTGTGTGTGTGTGTGTGTGTGTGTGTGTGGTGCATTCAAGTGCATGAGTGAGGGCCTGTATGTGCCATATCATTTGTGTGGAGGTCAGAAGAAACCTACTATGTTAAGCCCTCCACACTTGCTTGAGAAAGGGTGTCTATTGTTTGCCTTAGGTATACCAGGTTTGCTCTCCCACAGGTAACACTTGAATCGCAAGTCTCTGTCTCCTGTTGCTCCACAGGAGAACTGGGATCAGAGATGTCCGTGGTATGTATCTGGCTTTTTAAAAATGAGTTCTGGGACTGAAAATGTGGTTCTCATACTTGTTCAGCAAGCACTTTACCCGCTGAACATCATCTCAGGTTGAACCTTTGGTAAACCGTATATGATATGAAATAATAGACTTGTAGTTGTACTTAGGTAGTTAAGCAGGAAAGCTGCTTCTTTGGGTAAATATTGGAGTAATAGTATGGAAAGATGGATTTCTATAAACCATGGGTATTCTCAGCAGGATTCGATTGAGCATTTTAAAAATCATTTGGTAAAGAGATAAAATAACTCTTGAAACTTTTGAAGATTTATTTTGTCTATGAATGCTGTCTGCTTATATGAATGTGCACCATGGGCATGTCTGCTTATATGAATGTGCACCATGGGCATGTCTGGTATCTGTAAAGGCCAGAAAAGAGGATGTGAAACTGGAGCTGCAGACAGTTGTGAATTGCTTTGCTCACAACTGGTGCCGGGAACAGAACCTTGGTCCACTGCAGTGAGCAGCAAGTGCTATTACCACTGAGCCATCCCTCGAGCCCCCAAATATACAAATTATTGCAATGAAATTTGCAAGGGCCATGAGCTAGAAATGTAATGGGGATATGTTGCATAGCAATCAGATTCAGATATCTCCACAGGCTAAAATATAAGCATCAGCAACAGCGTCTAGTGAGATACTTAGTACCCTGAACTTAGCCATGTGGACTCTAGCAGGCTAAGGTATCTGGTAGAGAGAGAAGTTTTGTGAGTTAATGGATTTATATGATTGCCAGAATAGCTGTGTTCATTTCAGAATGCATCAAGGGAAATGCAGCATCTGTAACAGGTATGAAAAATTGATTTCCTTTTACATGTCAGCTCTGGTTAGTAACGGGCTCTGCCCAGAATACAGTGCTGACAGGAAATCTGAAGCCTCATCTTAAGCGTGTTGGAAAAACATAGTCATTAACTGGTGGCAGCAGCCATGGCCAGGGCAGGTAGAAGTGCACTTGTGTGCACTTGCTGTCCTTGGTGGAGAATGAGGCCTGTGATAGAATGTGTTATTCTACATTAGAAGTTCATAGAGTATTTGGGAATAATTTTTGTTTATGTGAACATGACAAGCTTTATTTTAGAATATTGATTGGGATAACATCATTCTTGGGTTGGGGTAAGAGCAGGAGGAAGTTGAAGCCTTGGGACTGGAGGGACTATTCCCAGACTCACTGCCCTCTTGGCCTTGTGTACATGAGTTACATTTGGTACTTTTTCTCAGGTTCATGGTTGTTTGTAGCTTTTGTGTTTTCCAGTTCTGTTCTCTTACCAAGCTTTGTAATTAAATCATTTTTTTAATCTTGTATTGAGTCAGAGAATTTCCTTAGCTTTTCTGGAAGTTAGCAGTGGAGCGATTGTGAATTCTAGGGAACTTTTTCAAATATTTGGAGGCAGTTGAAGTTACCATAACTGAGAGTTTGCTATTGGAAATGAGAGACAAAGGATCAGAAGGGGTGATGGAAAATTCTCAGATGGATAGAGACCCCCACAATGAAGAATCATCTGTTCAAATATAATCAGCATTCTGATGCAGAAGCCATGTCTGTATCCTGATCCTGTTGTTAAAGGTTGACCTCATTGCTGAGCTTTCTTTGAGTTATGTCTAGCTCTATAGCTAATCTGAGCTGACGTGAGTTGTCTTTTTGAGTGGAATCTACACCGCTTTTTACACCACAGACTGTCAGCTATTTAAATCTTTTCTGTGATGGTAAAACATACTATGTGTTAGGTGGACCATGAACTGTACTAGTTCAAATTCAAATTTTTCTACTTGGGAGGAAAATATATTGATTTTAGTTTCAGTAAAAGGATATTGTGGATATCTTAAAAGTTAGCAGATACAATGATAGTCTTAATCACATAGGACAGTAAAAGAATCATTGTGGATATCTTAAAAGTTAGCAGATACAGTGATAGTCTAATTACATAGGGTTAAGAAGAATTCTGTTAATGAATAGGTATGTAGGTACATACATGTACAGACATCCAAATGGCTGTTTGATTGCATTGTAAAAACAAACAAACAAACAAACAACTAAATCACTGTATCTCTTCCAGAGATAGAAGGGAATATTCTTCACAGCAGTTAATGCCATGAAAATACTATTTTTTTTTTATATTTTTGGTCCAGAAATTCTTTTCCTCTTAGATAAAGTTGTTTCACTCACCTGAACTCTTGAGCATACAACATATTTTGCAGTAACTTGGGTCACTTATTGCAGTTAACCTCCTAGGTTATCCTTGTTTTCCTGAGATGGAAAAGTCAAGATTCTGCTTTGTGTTCTAAAGGGAATCTTTTAGAACCACACATTTAAGTAAACTCATTATTTCTTTTCACAAAGACTTTAAGTATTGCCCCTCATGAAGAGAATCTGAAGAATTTCCTAAAGCTGATTAAATAGATCACCAGAAGACCAGTAAAGTCCGTGCCAATGAAGTATTACTCAAAAGCACAGTGAGGTAAATCCATTCTCCAGTGACAGGGGAACAGCTTCAGAAACAAACAATATCCTACAACAGGCCTGCTGGTTAATGCAGCATCTGACTGCAGGGATGAAGAGTCTGAGGGCATAACTATAGATAGCATTAAGTTTTTGTCTTTCTTGGGTGCGTTGGGCTCAACTTTGTATTCATAAGTCACAGCAAAAGAACAGATTCAATGTAAATATTACAATAACTGATAAACATTCATAAACCCCATTTTCTAAGCTCCTAAGCAAAGAGCTAACACTCAAATATGCACCCTGCATTTTCTTTGTATATGTATGTGTATGGTGTATATACATGGATATTCACCCAGGTACCTGGCAAAAGAGTAACTTATGAACATTCTGCTAATTTACACACTCATTGTGGCAAAATATTTAAATTTAATATGAAATCAGAATTATATTAAAAGTTGATACCCAAAGGGACTATTAATGCTACTGATATGACTTGCATTATTGTGAGGTTGAGGTATATGAAGGGGGGGTCACAGCCAATCCATTTGTAGGTGGTCTTCGTGTGCCTGTATGCACTAAGGTAGAACCAATGCTTTATATTTTCCAGAAACATGGGGAAATACATTGTAGCTACTTGATAGTTATAAAATTGAACATTATTAGTAGAAATTTTATTTCTAAGCACTATATAATTTATATAGTTATTGTTTCATGAAGTATTTAGTTAAACATTAGCAGAAGGTCATATGACTTTCAACATCTATGAATAACATTACTATTAACACCTATTTTTAGTGTGGCTTATCTTTATTCATAAAGGGGAGTTCTGTTCTGTATCCCATGAATAATGAGCTTGGCATACATTTTTTGGATGCAGAAATGCTCAACAGAAATGTGCCACAAAAGATTTATTGAGGGTGTCCTCTTCATGAGATATCACCCAAAAGGAAAGAGCTGGAGATGACGGCATGTGAGGGGTTAGCACACGTAAAAGAGAGTCATGGCTTTACGTGCTGACCTCTATGTGGCACAAATGGCCTCTACAAACCGATTGCCACTTCCAATGGCGTGGCTGTCTTTTGTTTTGTATCACTCAGATATTGGCTGTCATTCATGCTCGTAATGGCAGTGTGTTGTGCTCACATGTGGAAGCGGCTGTAGGGGCCAATTTCTGGAGACAGAGCTACAGTATTTTATGAGCACTCATCAATCACAGCAAGTGGGGTATGGGTGCATCACACATTTAAGAAACTGCTCTAAATGAGCAGAATATTTGCAGCATTCATAAGCCTGCTAGCACTCTGCAGATGTATTTGTAATTTAAATATCAGCAAAGGCTTGCCTGAAACTAGCCTGCAGTGATCAAATATTTTATGAAATATTGAAGCGAACACATACTAAAGCTAGATCTTTAGAAGCAATAATGCCACGGACTGTTTTTATTGTTCTCATATATTTTAGAGCAAAGTACTTAAACATGCTGTTCATAGAGGAGGAAAGGAATTATGAAACAGAAGATGTTCATTCTGAAGGTGAAAACTTTGAGAAAATATGGGGAACGATGGAAAGAATGGGATACAGAAAGCCACGCCCAGGAATAAAATGAGTGGTGGATATTGCTGCCTTGTGAATACTTATTAACTCTAAATCTCCATAGTGGATTTAATGTTAGCTATATTTAATAGATTAAGGATGCACAAGGAGCAAAACTTGTGCTCTTGTAATAGGGTATTTTTGAGTTTACCAAAAGATGAACGCTGAAGGAGATTCTTAAGCTAATTCATTTGACAATAACACGGTTTTGTCAGCTAGGTCTCTGTCTTTTAGTATATGTCTTTTTGCCCATCCAATTTCAGTCACCTCTGTTTGAAAATTAAAACTGCAATAATTATGGGATGGGTAAGATTTAAGTTTTCTGAAAAAAATTTCAGTTTGAATAGCACCACAAACCTAGATTTTAACTGCATTTGCTTTTGATAAAATATTAAAGAGAACAAGGGAACATTGTCTTTAGAACTTATTACCATTAAAAGTAAATTTTGTTACAAAAGATATTAATAAATGTATTTAAATTATATAATCTTCCAGCTTTTTCACAGAAAACTCCTTACACATTTATTTAACTTGATCTTAGTAGCAACCTGATGAAGGGAGCACATTGATGTACTTGAGTGACTTTAACAGACGTGGTTCTGACGTGTTTGGGATGTGGCTACAAGTAACCTGCATATCACACAGTTGGAGTGACAGACTTCAGCTTTTCTATGGGCCCATGTTGGTGAAATCACACTCCACATCATTATCTTGTCATCTCACAAACACTTCTCTCCTGGTACCAATTTTATTCTATTTCCACATTGCTTTCAATGTTATTTTTTAAAACCACTGGGCTGGCTCTGTGAGATAGCTTAGCTGCAAAGGTCCTTTGCCATGCAAGCCTGGTAACTTGAGTTCGACTTCCCCTGCACTATGGAAGGGTTGGAGAAGATATGTGAGCACAAAACCGTCCTCTGCCTTCCCTACAATCGCTCTGGCGCATGTGCTCAGCCACACACACCCTGCACATACATTTACATCATCATTATAACAAAAATACTTTTTGTATAAAGTTTTTAGTTTTTCCCTATTTTTTCCATGAATGGAATATCTGAATAGTTATACACCATAGGATTTTGTTTTAATTTGCTTCATTTTTACATACCCAAACCAAGTTTGGAATATAGTCATGAAGCCACCATCTTATTCACTACTTTATTAGCTAAAATGTGTTTTTCCTTTAAGTTATATTTTAAAATTCCTAAGCTCATTAATATTTCAAGGGATTATTCATTTATAATCCACAGCCACTAGTACTTCAACGAGTGTGTTGTATTGACAAACAGAACAGTTTCATGTTGCACAGAAGAGGCAATTATGTTTTCGCATCAAACCATCAGCAAGAAGGATTCGTAGGATAAAACCAATGGAGAAACCATATCAGAAAACCCTTCCTACGCTATGCCATGCTAGTGAGGCACACTTCATGTACTGATATCAGAATAACCTGATTTTTTGCTGTTGAAAAACATAAATGACTTACCAGAGGTCAGTAGTTATGAAGTAAGCAAGCTGAGACTTGAGCCAAGATAGTCTGGTTACACTGGGAAAATTAATATATAATATTTGGTGAGAAAAGTCTGATTTTACCTTCTACTTCCCATTCTTGACAAATCAATATGTGCCTGGGTTTTACCTTTGGACTTTTGTTAGCACATATGATCTATGATATGTTCCCATTAGAACATATAATTAGAAAATATTTCCATTTATTTCAAGTAAAATAGTCCTTGCCACACTTGTCAATTTACTTTAAAAAATTCTTAATGTAAATTCTAATGGAAGTGTTATTTCTGCCATTTATTTGCTTTTGAAACTTTATAAATGTTTTATGATTTTCCTATCTAGTTTTATTCAACTCAACACAAGCTATAGTTATGTGAAAGCAGGAACTATTAAGAAAATGACTACATGCGATTGGACTATCAGCAGCAAGCCTGTAGAGCATTTTCTTAACTAGTGATTGGTAAGGATGGGCCCAGCCCTTGTGAGTGGGGACACTCCTGAGTTGGTAGTCCTCAGTTATAGAAGAAAGCAGGCCGAACAGACCATGAAGAGCAAACAAATGAGACACAATTGTCCATGGATTTGCATCAGCTCTGGCCTGTAGGATCCTTTAAGGTTTGATTTGAGTTCCTGCCTTGGCTTCCTTAAGTAGACTGTAAGTCAGGATATGTAAGCCAAATAAACCCGTTACTCCCCAAGTTACTTTTGGTAATGGTGTTTTACAGCACTACTCTCCCTAAGACAGTGCTCCAATTCGATCCCTACTGCCTGTGTAGCTTGTCTGAATTCCATTGAAATCTGTATTGTTTTCCCCCTCCAGGTTCTTTGTTACATTACATTTTTTGAGACAATGATCATATGAACGTTATAAAAATGTTAACACTAAAGTGATAGTTTTCTGTCCATGAACTGAATACTCTGTAAGGAAGCTGATTGTCTGGACATCATATAATGGTTTATTTCCTGAATATCTGACTGAAGGTAAGGGCCCAGAAGTTCTTTTTTTTGTGATATAATTAAATTTTAGATGGAAATAACACAATTCTTACCATTTGGCATGATCCGTTCCTCCAAATCTTCCTGAGAATAGTAGCATGTTTCTGCTTTGTATAAAACTTTCCCTGTTTTGTTCCATCATGATCATCATGATCAGAAACAGAAAGCCCATGGTGAAGAACACTGTATTTAGCTTTTTTCTTCAAAAACAGAGTTTCTCTGTGTTGCCCTAAATATCCTAGAACTTTCTCTGTATGCCAGGCTGACCTTGAACTCACAGAGATCCTCTTACCTCTGCCTCCCGAGTGCTGGGATTAAAGTTGTGTGTCACCATCACCCCTTAAAGGAGACATTAACAATCCAGTTCTATAAAAATAAATGAGGTAAGAATGTATGCCAACATCAATTTAGAAATTTCTTCTGTTTAATTAATATTGTTGAATGTTTTAATTTGAAGTGTGTTTTGCTCATCAACATGAGATGTTTAATTTATATGGAACTTCATTCAGAAGACTGCCTCTAGACAAGCAGTAATTCATTCTGGGGGAATACACGCACATTTTCAATAATGTATTCAGTTCACAGAGGCCTTCATTGTAAGCATCATTTACAATTAAGTTGAGCTTACAATGATGAAGGCTTGTTCTTAATAGATAAGTTACTTTATTATAATTGAATGTAAGCATACATTAGATGACTGTTAAATTCTGATTCTTCCCCACTTTCTATTAACTCTATTTTCCC
The DNA here is from genome assembly GCF_903992535.2 of Arvicola amphibius. Lineage (NCBI taxonomy): Eukaryota > Metazoa > Chordata > Mammalia > Rodentia > Cricetidae > Arvicola > Arvicola amphibius. The sequence goes on along the minus strand of NC_052047.1, from coordinate 33,153,087 downwards.
AAATTGTTCTACTGCACTTTCCTACTGAGTTAGGCAGACTGCCATGGGTACAGTGCCTTTACTGTTCTTCCTCAGACAATATCATCTGCTCTGCATTTTCCATATGGCCTCCCAACTCCTTACTTGAAGCTACCACACAGACTAAATGGTCACTCTGTTTAATTCAGCATTTTTCATATTATTTCTTAGTGCTGGCTTAAATCTGACAATGTTGATGATCTGGGCTAACTTTCAATGCTCTACTGAATTCTTTTGTTGTCTGTCTTCAACCTCTCTTGCACAAGACATCCTTGTCTACAGAGCTCTTATAGGTCTCTAAGTTTTGTTTGTTTGTTTGTTTGACTTTTGCAATTTTTGCATACATTCTGCCTAAAATATTGGATATCTCCATAATCTTTCTGTTTGAATTCTTGCCCATTCTTCAAGTCATAATCTGAGTATAGCTACCTTGTGGAACAAATCCACTATTCTGAGCATTCAGATAACTTAGTTTGCATGTATCTCTCATACTTTAATTAACTTCTTGAGAACTGGGAATGTATTGTTTGCAATATTCACCTGTTTGCCTGAATATTACTTAAAAACTAGTAAAATAAGTTCTGATTAGGCAGTGATTCTCAACATGTGGTTCATAACCCCTTTGGGTATTTGAATGATCCTTTCATATAGGTCACCTTAGACCATTTGAAAACACAGATATTTGCATTATGGTTAATTAAAGTAGCAAAATTACATTTATGAAGCAGCAATAAAAATAGTACCACACAAGGAGAAACAATATTAAAGATCTCAGTAGAAAAAAAAATGTGCCCCACCTTCTGCTCTAAGAAGGTGATTATATCATTGTAATGAGGAATAAACTAGGAACTAGAGGAGTATACATTGTCGCTTCAGAGTTGCTATTTTGGTATTTGAATCAAGTAACAGAAAAATATTTTATTATATATACTTTTAATCTTTTTCATTTAATATATGTACTCTTAAACATCTTTTATTTAAATTTAAAAGTTTTACTTTTAAAAGTAAATATTTTGCAAAGAATATAACCAGAAACTGTACATGAGTATAAAGTAAGTATATAACAATTTTACTAACTGATATATTAGAAGAATCAAGAGAAAAGTTAAAGTGTACACACATAAAAAATCAAGAATGGTGAACACATTCATGCTCAGCCCTGAAAATATACATACAGATAACATTATATGGATCAACAGGTTATATTTAAGAATATATGTATGTCCAGATACATAGATGAATGCAATAACAGTAAGTGAAAAAAAGGCCATAAAATTGAAGGAGAGCAGTAAGGGGAATATGGGAGGCTTCAGAGAGAGTAAATGAAAAGAGAAATATAATAAAATAATATCAAAAATAAAAAAGAAATAATATAATATTGATTCATAGATATAGGTAAACAATCTATTGTTAAGCATGGGACATAATTAACTTTTTTTTTTTTTTTTTTTTTCCTCATGGTTTATTTTTTTTTATATTTAAAAATTTCCATCTCCTTCCCTCCTCCTCCCCCCTCCCTCCCCTCCTTCTCCCCTTTCTCTCCCCTCCTTCTCCCCCTTCCCTCCCCTCCCCTCCACCCATACCTCCCCTCCCTCCCTCTCAAGGCCAAGGAGCCATCAGGGTTCCCCACTCTATGCTAAGACCAAGGTCCTCCCAACTCCCCCCAGGTCCAGGAAGGTGATCGACCAAGCTGAGAAGGCTCCCACAGAGCCCGTCCATGAAGAAGAATCAGAGCCCAGAGCCATTGTCCTTTGCTTCTCAGTCAGCCCCCGCTGTTGGCCACACTCAGAGAGACGGGTTTGGTAACTTTTAATATTTGTAGGAGGAGGCTGCTTGTTTGTTTCTGGCTGCCTAAACTAGAATCATTACACAGAAACTATATTAATTAAAACACTCCTTGGTCTATTAGCTCAGGCTTCTTATTAACTAACTCTTACATCTTAAATTACTCATTTCTGTTAATCAGTGTATCACCACAAGACTGTGACCTACCAGTAAGGTTCTGGGGTGTCTGTCTCTTTTGGCAGCTACATGGCTTTTCTTTGACTCCACCTACTTTCTCTCCAGATCTGTTTGGATTTCTTTCTTTTGTTTTCGTTTTTTTATTAAGCTTTACATTTTTTCTCTGCTTCCCTACCTCCCTCTCCCCTCCCCTACAACCCTCTCTGGGTTTCTCACTGTCTTTATTCTGCCCTACCATAGGTTGAAGCAGCTGCTTTATTAACCAATGGTAATAAAACATATTCACAACATAGAGAGGGCAATCCCACATCAAACATTCTCAGTTTTCTACAATTTACAGACATGAAAAATGCTTCAAAGACAGCAAAATGTCACATGTTCATCTTTTTGTCCACATTCTTTATCTCCTTTTCTTGACAAAGAAAGGGTGATGAGAGGACCCGAGCTCTCAAGAACCCTGGTATGTGCTTCTCTTCTCAGCTGCACTATGACTTTCAAGTCTCTCCTCTTGCTAAGCAGAGTCTAGTCCACCCTATGATCAAGTCCCAGTTGAAGACCATAACTTTATTACTGTGTTTACTTTGTCCTAAACTCCATGCCAAACTTAATTGTGGGTCTGTTTCTGTGTAACTGCTAACAACATATGCTGTGACATTGAAGAGCACACTGTGTCTGCCTTCATGGAGCTGGCATTCTAGGAGATAGTAATGACAAGAAGCCAGGAACCACATTCCTGTAACCATAGGAAGGGTAATGGACCCAGAAATATTTTTAAGGAAATGAGGTGTAGTCCATCTAGCAAACGTGTATTATCCTGAATACTAAGATAAAGGAAGTATTCCAGAAAGAGAATGTAGAGACAATGGGTCAGAGTTCACTTCACAATCCCTCGTGTGTGTGTGCATGTGTGTGTGTGTGTGTGTGTGTGTGTGTGTGTGTGTGTGTGTGTGTGTTGAGACAAAGTCTTATTACAAAGTCCTAGACTGGAACTTACTATGTAGCCCAGGATAGACTTGAACTCACAGCATTCTTTTGCCTCTGCTTTCCAATTATTAGCATTATAGGCATAAGCCACTCTGTGTTGCTTACAGATTTCTTAATACTTCATAAATGATAACTCCATTTTGACATATAAGAATAGGCTGTGCAAAGAAAATTACGAATACCATTTACCACTTTTCTTTGTCTGAAATTCTCTAACAACTTCTAAATTACCACACTTTCTATAATTTATGTTAAAATGATGGAGCAAGTTAGAGAAAGTAATTCAAACATTTAGAATTGAGGAGCACTTAAGTTCATTTTAACTTTTTCATCTTGATCTATCTTTTTTATGGCACAATCTGTTCTCAGTTCTTCAAATCCGTTAATCTCTTTACTCCATGACCCATATCTCCTTTTCTAAGTCAGGAAATCCTTTTTATTCTGTGCAGGGAATTGTTGTCCTCTGTGGTTACAGGAAAGTAGGTCTGGAGGAAGTTCTCTGCTTAGAGTTCGGAAAGGAAGAACAAAATATCCACCCCAGGTTAATGTTGCAAGAGAAGACCATCTAGTGGGTTCCATCTTAACAACTGAAATACCAAAAAGAGCAAAAAGCATGTATTTCATAGTAAAGAATTAGGCATACTCATATTCATGCACTGCATTAGTATAAATTCTGAAAGGCCATTTAATCCTATTGATTATCGTGGAACTTTAAAGTTATTTTTATATACTTGATTATATGTCCCCAGATCCTATCAAATCGGAAAGAAAAGACTGTAAAATGCACTTGACTTATCAGTGTGCTAATGGTTAGGACATTTTTAAAGAACAGAAAACAGATGATGCTAGGAGACAGAGATGGATGTTTTAAATATTGCTTTAGTCCAAAGAAGAATAATTATTTCTATAATCTTCCAATTATAGAAATTATGTAATATACCTGGCATTTTTAATGACAACTTGTTAATTAGAAAATTAGGCAAAGAAGAGGTTAAGCTTTAGTCTTGTAAATTACATTGGCAGTAATTTCTAGTTTGCAATGATGGCATGAGATGTTTTTAAACATTTACAAAAGCTTAAGACTAAAAAGAAGAGTGGTTGCTGGAGACTGGGGTTGGGGGAGTGGGCTATGGAAGGAGAAGGGATGGCTAACAGGAACAAGAACAATGATTTCTATGCAGTTTCGTGACTAGGAAAAGCAGATTACAAATTTCAAAATAGTAGGAAGAACATTTAATGTCCATAATCCAAAGAGATAATAAGTATTTGATGAAATGGTTAGGACAGCTATGTTTTCTTATCTGTACACACTGTATGTAATGTATTAAAGTATAACACCAAGACCCCATGAGGGCTCATGCTTTTGAACAGTTGAGGAGGTGGTAACAATGCTTGGGAAGATTATGTGACATTTGGGAGACAGAGTCTTCAGAGATCAAGTGTGTCATTAGGAATATTTGAGGATTTATAGCTTTGCCTACTTCCTGCTGTTCTCTCTGATTCCTATGTATGGATGAAGAATAGGATTAGCCAGTGTGTGTTTCTGAATCTATGCCATGCCTTTGCCACCAATATGGACTCTCCCTCTGGAGCATGAGATAAAACAAACTCTTTTATAAATTGCTTTTGGTCATGTTATTTCATCACAGCAAGATAAAAAATTGAAAGAGTCCCAGAAATACTTATAGTGTATCAAGTAAAAGGAAGAAGAAAAATGTCTCACATGTTAGAGAACAAAATGTAGAGTTGTGTTTTAAGAATTAAAGGTCACTATGAGAAGCCAAGGGCTATAGACAACATGCTATGAAGAGAAACTTGGTGATGTTTGGCGACAGTAATTAAAGGTTTGGCCCATCCTCATGCAGATTTGGAAGGGGTCTGCTGCTGTGATTTGCAGAAGATCCAAACAAACCGGCAGTAATTATGGAGATAACTTCAGCCCTGCTGGCAGGTGGCCACCACCACAGATTGTTCCATAAGTACACCAGGGAGCTCTTCAAGTTGTAAAAGTTGAGATGGCTTGGGGATGATAAAAGTCAATGTGTTGATTTTCCAGGGTGCTATAGACACCAAGGGGGCCGTGGCACAATTAGGCACATTTTTTGCTGGTGTTTTGTTTGTTTTTGAAACTGGGTCTCTCTACAGAACCTGGTTGTCCTAAGACAAGTTCTGTTTACCAGGCTGACCTTGAACTCAGAGACTGTTCAAGTGAAGAAATGAAAGGAATGAGACACCATATCTAGCCTGAGGCACAAATTTTTAGCTAATGTTCTCTCTGATTTTCCCTAGATTAAAAGCCACATTTTTGATAGGCACCCTGTATTATCTTCTGCTTATTGTAGTCAGTGTGTATGAAAAATGCTAGTTTGCTAAGTCAGGTATTTTCAGCAAAGTAAAGAGAAGTTAACTCACCCCTGACACATGCACAAGCACACACACAAACACATGCACACATGTGCACACACACACACACAGCCTTCCACATTATTTGATCTTTATTTTTACCCGCATAATCTCTCTACTTCCTGATATTTGTGAGCAGGTAGACTAATAATTATTTAAAATTCTTCAAAATGATCTTCAGAAACTGTGTTGTGTACATTACCTTACTTGTCAAAATAAACTTTGCAGATGTGATACAATTAAGAACTTTGAAGTGATGGGATTTATTTTAATAGTTCAAGTATGATCATTCTAATATAATATAATTAATTATCACACTGTATTCTGTGGATTGTTGAGTAGAGAGTGATTGAGCGAATAAAGCACGTAATGTGGCCATCTGTGAAAGGACGGCAAATCAAGGAAATCCACTGTTGGAGCTTACACAGGAGTAGCTGCAAACATCTACAGCTCTACCCATTAAATTCTGAGTTTGACATTTTGGGTTTTGTGGTACTGCTTGTTTGAACTTAAAGACCTCTAGGTTGTATTTTGTATCTATAAGACTGTAAAACTATAAGATCATGTTATTTTCAATTACATTTCTCTTAATTTGTTATAAATGCAATAGAAAAGTAATGCTGGTGCTATATTATTTTGTCATTCACACGCATATGAAAATTTAGAGCATTTTGGAGCCCATTCTAAAAGGGGGGGGGGGCTTGGTCTGGCCTCAAAGTGATGTGTCAGACTTTCTTTCTCTCCATGGGAAGCCTTAATCTTTCTGAGGAGTGGATAGGATGTGAGGTAGGGGAAAGGTGAGGGAAGCAGGAGGAGGAAAGGTAGTGGAAATGGAATAGGTATGTTTGTATTTAGATCTTTCTATATAAGCAATAATTCAATGATTTGCATCAGATTTTCATATTACCTTAAAATCTTTACATTTAGAATTTTTTTTACAAGGTTTTCAAAGAGATTGTTGAAATTGATATTCTATCTGTTTTAATTCATATACAGGTTGTTAATCCAGTTCACATCCCCACCCTTTTCTTTTTGCAAAAGTGAGAGTTACTGTGGACTTGTGAAATAACAACTGTACCATCACAGAGCTGCACTGTCCTCTCCACTGCAACCACAGAGCTGCAGTATCATCTCCACTGCAACCACAGAGCTGCACTGTCGTCTCCACTGCAACCACAGAGCTGCACTGTCATCTCCACTGCAACCACAGAGCTGCACTGTCATCTCCACTGTGACACCACAGAGCTGCACTGTCATCTCCACTGCAACCACAGAGCTGCAGGGTCATCTCCACTGTGACACCACAGAGCTGCAGGGTCATCTCCACTGTGACACCACAGAGCTGCACTGTCATCTCCACTGCAACCACAGAGCTGCACTGTCATCTCCACTGCAACCACAGAGCTGCAGGGTCATCTCCACTGTGACACCACAGAGCTGCACTGTCATCTCCACTACAACCACAGAGCTGCAGTGTCATCTCCACTGTGATACCACAGAGCTTCACTGTCATCTCCACTGCAACCACAGAGCTGCACTGTCATCTCCACTGCAACCACAGAGCTTCACTGTCATCTCCACTGCAACCACAGAGCTGCAGTGTCATCTCCACTACAACCACAGAGCTGCAGTGTCATCCCCACTACAACCACAGAGCTGCACTGTCATCTCCACTACAACCACAGAGCTTCACTGTCATCTCCACTGCAACCACAGAGCTGCATTGTCATCTCCACTACAACCACAGAGCTGCAGTGTCATCTCCACTGTGATACCACAGAGCTTCACTGTCATCTCCACTGCAACCACAGAGCTGCACTGTCATCTCCACTGCAACCACAGAGCTGCACTGTCATCTCCACTACAACCACAGAGCTGCAGTGTCATCTCCACTGCAACTACAGAGCTGCACTGTCATCTCCACTGCAACCACAGAGCTTCACTGTCATCTCCACTGCAACCACAGAGCTGCACTGTCATCTCCACTACAACCACAGAGCTGCAGTGTCATCTCCACTGCAACTACAGAGCTGCACTGTCATCTCCACTACAACCACAGAGCTGCAGTGTCATCTCCACTGCAACCACAGAGCTGCACTGTCATCTCCACTGCAACCACAGAGCTGCAGTGTCATCTCCACTGCAACCACAGAGATGCACTGTCATCTCCACTGCAACCACAGAGATGCAGGGTCATCTCCACTGTGACACCACAGAGCTGCACTGTCATCTCCACTACAACCACAGAGCTGCAGTGTCATCTCCACTGTGATACCACAGAGCTTCACTGTCATCTCCACTGCAACCACAGAGCTGCACTGTCATCTCCACTGAAACCACAGAGCTGCACTGTCATCTCCACTACAACCACAGAGCTTCAGTGTCATCTCCACTGCAACCACAGAGCTGCACTGTCATCTCCACTACAACCACAGAGCTGCAGTGTTGTCTCCACTGTGACACCACAGAGCTGCACTGTCATCTCCACTGCAACCACAGAGCTGCAGTGTCATCTCCACTGCAACCACAGAGTTGCACTGTCATATCCACTGTGACACCACAGAGCTGCACTGTCATATCCACTGTGACACCACAGAGCTGCTGTGTCGTCTCCACTGCATCAACACAGAGCTGCACTGTCATCTGCTCCACCACAGAACTGCACTGTCATCTCAACTGGGCCACCATAGAGCTGCATTGCCATCTCATGAATTGTTCTCTGGTGTTGTAATGATACAAATGCAAGGGAGCCTTTTGCATTCTGCTAATATTCCATGTATCTATTGTTTTATTGCTTGCAGTGTGTTATTTTCTTGGTTCCTACTGACTAGGGACAACAGAAGTCATTGCTATACTCCTTTAATATGGTTTCTCATTACTAATGCATTCTTAAATGGGCTAAAATGATGGCCAATGACAAACTTCTCACATTGCTTACAAAAGTTTATTTTATGTAACTTTTAACTTTATTTCTCATATGCGCTTTTGAAAGGAAACAGAAAATGAAGTCTTACCCCGAGATCTAGTATTTGTGCTGGTTATCTTCACTTATGAGAAGTTTCTGGGCTGACTGGATGCTTTACAAACTTTGTGAACTCATAGGGTACTTTTCAGTGTGAATTGTGTTTTTGAAAGCTTCTAGAACAACTGAATGCTCATTCACATTCTTTATACATATAAGATTTCTTCTGAGTGTGATTTTATGTGTTTGAAAAGAACTGGAAATAATAAAGACTTTACCATACTTTTGACATGTCTGGGACTTCAGGGTAGTGTGCTCTTATGTGAGTTTAAAGATACCATACTTTGTACACTCATAAAGCCTTTTGTGTGAATAGTATTTTGTTTTCAATACATTCTCAAAAACATTTAGAACAATAGAAGCTTTCCTGCAATTCTTACTTTCATAGGTTTTCTCTCCAATGTGAGTTGTTTATGCCTTTGAAATAAACAAGAATGGTGGAGTTTTTACCACACTGTTTACATTCACAGTGTTTGCCTTCACTGTGTAATTTTTCATGTATTTGAAATGAAATGGGTCAAATGAATGCTTTTGCACATTCTTTACATCGATGGGTTCTATATTTGGTGTGCATTATCTTATGCCCTTGAAACTTTAAGAGAGAAATGATGTCTTTCCATCATACTCCCTTGCTTTGAAATTTATTTTCAATATAAAATCTTCTGTAAATTGTTTCTTTTCTGATGGAGGAGAGTTATCTGTCTATGTTTCTTTCATTGGTTAATTAATAAAGAAAACTGCCTTGGCCCTTTAAGAGACAGAAAATTAGGTAGGTGGAGTAGACAGAACAGAATTGTGGGAACAAGGAAGTAGAGTGGGGGAGACGCTTCAGGCAGTCTCCATAGGGAGTCTCCATGCTGCTCCTCTCCGAGATGGACGCAGGTTAAGATCTCTCCTGGTAAGCCACACCTCGTGGTGCTACCCAGATTACTAAATATGGGTTAAAGGAAGATGTGAGAATTAACCAATAAGAGGCTGAAACTATGGGCCAGGCAGTGTTTAAAAGAATACAGTTTCCGTGTAATTATTTCGGGTGTAAAGCTAGCCGGCGGCCGGGTGGCGGGACACAGCCCCGCCGATTCTCACTACACTTTTCTTTTTAAATTGAAAAATATTTACCTTACTTTTCTACCTTTCCTTTCTTTCCTTACAGCCCCTCCCAGCTACCCTCTTAAAATCTTCCCATGATTCCATCCACTCAAATTGATAGCTTCTTTTTCCTTGCTTATTTTTGTTGTTACACACACACATACACACACACACGCACACACACACACTATGTGTATATATATATATATATATATATATATATATATATATAAATATAACCTGCTAGGTCTGTTTTTTTGTTATTGCTTATATGCAAATGGTTTCAAAGTTGATCATTGTGCATTGGATAACCCATAAAGGGGCTCATGCCTAGGATAGGTTAAATTTTCTTTTTCCAGAAGTCATCAGTTGCCTGTATTTTGTCTAAGGATGGAACCCCAGGAGATACTGCCTGGTTGACATTAGCGAGTCCTTGGTATTGCCACTGTTCCAGTGTTATTTATGCAAACAATTAGAAAGTCTGTTACACAGCTAACATACGAGTGTTCTGGTTCTCATCATCTTTCTATCCTCTCTTCCCTGATGTTTCCTGAGCCATAGATGCATCCATCACTGTGATGGAGATGTACCAACTGTGGCTGTGCTCCCATGAACTGTTGATTGCTACATTGTGTCTACTGCAGTTTCTGCAATAGCCTGCATTTGCTCTAAGAAAGACTTCTTTGATATGATGGTAGCTACACTTATTTGTGGTTATAAGGATAAGATTTAGAGAAGCTTGTAAGAAATGAAGCTGTATTTGCAAGGTGGTGGTAGTGATTCTTTTCTAAGGTCCATGACATGACCTCCATATCCCTGGGAAACTGGCTAGGTTTACAATACTCACCATGATATCCCTCCGGCCAAGTTGGCCTTAGGTCCAGTTTATCATTGCTCAACATCAACAGGTGACTGGCACTTATTGTACTCTCATGAATATCTTGTCACAGTGGTAATTCTTTTGACTTATAGCCACTTCAGCTGTAAATGACTGCTTCCTTGTCTCCCTCCCTTGGGCTCTGGCATAATATTTTCAGAAACCATGTAAACTAGGCTGCAGGAGAGAGGCTTTTAGGTTAAATCCAGCTCAAAGCACCTGAGACCTGTGTCCTAAATGTGCAGGGTCGTCAGCAATAGAGGTCACCCTCAATCCTTGAGGCAACTAAGGGCTACATTTGTACTCTGTTTTAGCTTGGGATGCATTTGGACTACCTTGAACAGCCATTCAAAAGGAGGTTTCTTATGCCTGGTTTGAGGATCTCTGTAAGTTTATAATTTATTTGGGGAGCAATGTAAGCCCAAGTGACTTAACTTCTTTATGTCCACATATATAATATAATCTAGTAGGTATGTGATTCATATCTTAACATATCATATATATGCACATACACTTATATGTATTCCAAATAGTTTTAGGTAAATATAAAGTCATATTGTTCCTAGAGGCTCTATCAAATACCTGTGGTAATAGCTGTCCTGTCCCTCTACTTCTGTATCGATCTTCATCCCTCCTCCCTGGTTGGATCCACTCTCTGTTGTTTCAAAGTACAGGTATCATATTTTTTTCTCCCCCCACTCTGTCATAAGTACCATGTTGCTCTGTCATCTATAGTAAGCTACCTTTTTAGGGGTGACTTCTGCCATGGTCCAACCATGGAGGGCGCCTAAGTTCCAGGGTGGGGGCATGTGGATAAGAAATATTAGACAGGAAGAACAGAGATATTAAAGAAATATAAGACACAGGATAGTACCAGGAGGGCAACTCAGTGAATACTGAATACTGAATTAAGGTGCATTTAATTTTCACATGCTTTTATACCACAATACAAAAGGGGAGAAGAAGGCAAAAGACTGTTTTAATATGACACAAAGAACAAACGGAAAAGTTACTTAAAAATTAAATACTTGAAACATCATGTCATTATTTCCTGAGTAAATAATTTGATGTTTGGGGCAGAAATATGCAGTGAACACACGCTACACCAGGCTTCCTATAAGCAGTGGGCAGCCTCTCCCTATGTCAACCTCCTATTTTAAATGAAGGAACAGGAGTGTGCCTGATTTCTCTGACCTGTGGTTAGAGTGGAGCGGATGCACTACTATGGCCCATCTTAATTTCCAAATCACCAAGTGAACATTCCCAAGGTCAGGGTGTGTAGCCTCACCTGTTGTCAACTTTGAAAGAGCAAATAAGCTCAGACTCTCTGATCTCCAGTCAATGTGGAACAGGCTCACACCTGTGGGCCCTCACACAACTCCCAACACTCACCTGTGGTCCTTCTCGGCTGCATTTATACTTTCCTGATTTTTGTGATTGCTCCATGTTGTATACTTACATATGAGAATTTGGAACATGGGGCATTCATTGTTTGTCTTTCTGAGTCTGAATTACCTCACTCAGTATTGCAATGGTGTAGGGCCCAGGTCTGCCCTTGTTCCTGGGGCTCACCTTGAGGACAGTTTCTGGTCAGATGACTAAGCATCCTGTTTGTTCCTGTGCTCCCTCTGCCCCGCCTGGTGATTTGTTGTAGGGCATTGTTGACTCTATTGTTGGTATGGTAATTTCCCACCTGCCTAGGTGGGAGTCCTTGTGCAGCAGTTAGATATGGTAATTTCCCACCTGCCTGGGTGGAATTCCTTGGGCAGGAGTGGGGTATATAAGATTTTCCCCAAGGCTAAATAAACGGCATTCGGCTGATCTCCTTTCGAATGACCCATGTCTCTTTGTGTGTTCTTTCAATCTCCAGGCCCTTGTCCGACTCGCGTAAGGTACAGTGGCGCGCGAACTGTACCGAGGGGGTAACACAGAATTGGGTGTTACACAATGGTCTGTCCTGTCCCTTTAAGAGACAAGCCTTGCCCATCCCCTCCCCTGTCTGCCAAGGCAAGCTGATCTTTGCTTTCAGCCTGAGTCCCTTCCTTTCCAACTCTCTCCTGAAGAGGCAGCTTCTGCCTAGCTCCCTCTCCCCACTTCTTCCTTTCCCCACCCCTTTCTTTTCTGTTTCTCTTTATCTCTCTCTCCCTCTCTGCTCTTCTCCCTTTTCCACTTCCACTTATTTTCCTTTTCCCTCCATAACACACTTAATAAACACGCACTTTCTCTCCATGGAGCGCCTATCCTTATCAGGCTTTTACATGCCCTGCAGCTTCCTGCCTGGGTCTGGCTACCTTTGTGGCTCGCAGTGGTCTTGGGATCCCTTAACTGCTGCAGCCACTTGGGGACCTGCAGCGTTTTATTTTTACTATAACTAATATATAATATAATAATCAATATATCCATCCATTTATCTGCAAATTTCTTGGTTTCAATTGTGGGTATGAAAAGTACTGAACTAACTAAATGATTTCCCACATCTTCCACATTTACTGGATTATTTTAAGTAAATTTTGGAGCAGTTACTTTTATAGTATTTCATTTGAGTTTCAAACCCACTTTTTAAACAATATTTTACAAATGTGGGAACAGTTATGCGTAGTCATTATTCATTATGTCTACCTTATTACCATATATTTTATTCAGAACAACCGTGAACTAACACTTCAATAACACTTAAATATATGAAGTTCATATAAGTAGAATAAAATTTAATCATTTTATGAAACTGGGTGACATATTTTACATTAGGAAAAAAGCTAACATCTCAGAAAACCTTAGCAGTGCAGCAGCCAGATGAGATTGTTTCTACCGTGAAATATTTGGATCTCAACTGTAGAAAACTGCAAGGACATGTTTCCTCTACTTAGAAACAGTTTTTATTAAGCCAGCTCATTTTTGCACATTCATTTTATTTATTATTTATTTTTTTAAATTAAAAATTTCTGCCTCCTCTCTGCCTCCCATTTCCGTCCCTCTCCCCCCACACCCCTCCCCCTCCCTCTCCAGCCCAAAGAGCAGTAAGGGTTCCCTGCCCTGCGGGAAGTCCACGGTCCTCCCCACTCCATCCAGGTCTAGAAAAGTGAGCATCCACACAGGCTAGGCCCCTCCAAAGCCAGTACATGCAATAGCATCAAAACCCAGTGCCATTGTCCTTGGCTTCTCAGCAGCCTTCATTGTCCGACATGTTCTGGGAGTCCGGTTTTATCCCATGCTTTTTCAGTCCCACTCCAGCTGGCCTTGGTGAGCTCCCATTAGATCAGCCCCACCATCTCAGTGGGTAAGTGCACTCCTCGTGGTCCTGACTTCCTTGCTCATGTTCTCCCTCCTTCTACTCCTCGTTTGGACCTTGGGAGCTCAGTCCGGTGCTCCAATGTGGGGCTCTGTCTCTGTCTCCATCCATCGCCAGATGAAGGTTCTATGGTGATATTTACACATTCATTTGCTCATTCATTCATTCAGTACAATTTCAGACTGGGCATTAGATGTTGGTTTAAATTTTTTAGGGATGCAGAAAATCACAGAGAGTACCATTCTCACATAAATTTCAATAAGGTAAGAAATAATAGACAACAGTAAAATCATAGAACAGTATACAACGAGGAGATTTGTAGAGAAAAGTGTGACTAGGAAAAGTGACTAAAGTGGATTGGTCATGGGTGCCTCTTTTCTCAGAAGGTTGTCAAGCGAAGTCTTCAGTGAGTGAGTGCAGCTGGCACAGGAATTGGCAAGAGACTCGTACCTTCTGAAGGTAATTACTCCAGATAGTATGAAATCATGAATACAAAATTCTGAAGGAGATTGACTCTGAAATATCTGAGGACCTGTGATTCAACTATTTTTATGTACAGCTTTTAATTTGTTTTTAATTTATTTATTTTAATACCAAAAGTTTGAATGATAAAAATATTTGGAACATGAATGAAGACTTGTAATCAAAGAGTATGACTTGAGGGAATTTACCACTTTAGTGTGGTAGTGTCTTCAGTTTTCCACTGGAATCTTGGACAATTGTTTAATTATGGGAAACAAAGACTTAGATTAATACTAACAGGAATTCCATCAACAAAGGGCATGCAAGCAACAATTTTCTTTCTCATGGTTCTGTTGCTGGCAGAACTGCTGTGTGAGGATTCCATTGCCTTCATTCATATATTGTGACTCCTCCCTTCCCTCTGGTAAGAAGTGACTGCGTGCTCTAAGGCCTCTTTCATAAGGATACTCACCCCATTAATGAGGGCTGCCATGGAACTAGTATCTCCTCCCAAAGGTCCTATCTCTTAATACCATCCCTTTGAGATTTAGAAATTCATAATGTAGACTGGAAGGTGCACATTCATTCCACTGTGGTCCTGGGTTTCGAAATTTCAGGTTGGACTTTTGCACACATAGGTTGTAGTACTGGGGCACTTGAACTAAAACCCAATCTTAGGAAGCACCTCACCAACAAGCTGTCCATTTAATGCAGATATGTCTGGGACTATCTCCTGAGTAGCATATATTACAATCCTTTATGGTCTGGTATGTCAGATTTGAAATCAGTGAAATTATCTTTGACACAAGTCTTTTTTCTTTTTCCAGAGTGGTTCAAAGGATACACTGTGACCTGACAAATCAGGCTGACATTTCTTATTTGTATTTCTAAATGATTAGATTATTTTACCTACCAAGAATAATCTTATTTGACCACAAATTGTGTAAGCCAGGAAAAAGAAGTTTCAAAATTCATAACAATAATCAATTCATACAAGCAAATCAAATTATCTACTCATTTGGAATAGCTATATTCCTTATTCCTATAATGCATTTGCTTTCTAAAGCAGTTGCTGGCTCAGATCTAAGTTTTTCCTGATAAATACAAAGATTTAGACATCAATAAAAGAAATAAGTAATATCCCCAATGTTCTTAGCACAAATTATATTTCCTGAATTTCTGAGTATTTGAGTAAAAAAATAATTAATATCTTTTTGAAGGTCAAATTTATGACTCATTGAACATACAGCATTAGTCTAGATTTGAAGTTATGTCCAAACTTTTGACATGGAAACAGAATATTGTAATTTCTGATGTTCACTATTAAAACCTATGCATTGAGATACCCATTAAAACAAAAACAAGTAAACAAGAAAAGCTAATAGTATTTTAACTGAGTTTACACTTTTGTGCTGAGCAGCATGCTCAAGGCTCCGTTGGATCACATGTAGCTCTCGGCAATGGTTCACTGATTGGGTGTGTCTTTGGTAAGCAGAGACAGATCAAAAGTAAATCATCGGTCACTGATGAGGTTTTATGCTGTGCAAGGTAGAAACAAATGTGTTTTCTCTATCATGTGTTTCTTAATTATTTCTTTCATATTAATGATGAATATTTACAGTATATGTATTTAATTCTGAAATTGTTTTACATGGAAATAAAGCAGAGGAACAAAAGAGATACTCTTATAAAATTTCCAGTTTTGTGGGATAGAAAAAAGATATATGAAATCAATATTTTAAAAAGTAGAGTTTTCATTTTAAAATAAATTGTTAGTTCAGACTGTTAGCTTTTTCATTATTTACGTCGTTTGCCTTTGAAAGTGATGGATAGATATGTGTCAGTTCCATTTCTGCTTAGTTGGTTCTTTTTTACTTGAATTGAAAGAAATTTTTCTTCCAACAGAACAGCATCCAATGGATGGTGCTTTGGTTTGGCTAGTTTTATACTCCATATGTTTGAGCACAGCTCCATCTATGTTGCCAGCACATTCATCTTCATACCTCTGTGCCCCAACTCCTTCTAAATTGCCTCTTTACCAACACTCCTTTGTAAGGAGGTATAATATCTAAAGATATCTACTTTTATCTACCACTTTTACAATGCTTTATAAATTAAAAAATTAAAGATTTCAGTATGGTAGAAACTTTAAAACATCAAGGTAGATTTTTTTTTTTTTTACTGAGTTCTTTGGCTAATTTATGTCTCTTTAGAATTGTTCTCCTTAGAACTATGGTTTCTATCTTTTAATATATATCTCCCTTAAATACATAATATATTTCAGATATAAAACTTATATACTAAATTTAGGTATTTTATCTCCAACAATTATTTTTTGCATGCAAATAGAAAATTGTCATTATTTATTAGATACATTTTCTTTTTATTTTAAAGAACATTTTTATTTATTTTTGACAGTTTCATACATTATACTATGTACCTTGATCATAATCTTCCAGTCTGTCTTTTTAGATCACAGGATACATACTCTTATCAAATTCATGTAACATTTTCTTTCTTCTATTATAAAGATAAAAAATGGAAGAAGTCCTTCTGAAACATAATAATTTTATAATTCTCTGATAATTCTAATGTTAATAGATTTTTTCACAAATGAATAGGTCTTATTTGTTAGATTTATAGAAAATATTTAACTGTATATACCTTACATGGGAAAATGGCTATTTCCAAGTTGATTTTTATGTAGACACACACACACAGATAGAAACACACCATTTTGCGTAAAGTAATTTTCATTGTATTTTCCTGTCTTACGGCTTTCCGTTGATATTTGTTTATTTTTATTTTAATTTGGTAAACTTGAAATGTTCACATTATAATTAACTTTTTATGAAATGTGTACAGTCATAAATTGCCTCAAAAGACTAATCGAAATATTGAGAGTGACCCCCTTTGTCAGTAGCTAAGTGAACCGTATTGCAGACTCTAAAATAAAGGCCTTGGGACTGTAACCAGGGCATTTGGTTATGACATCAATGTTCCGATCATCACAGGAATTGTGTCTTTAATTAAATTTGTACTCTAGTGCCAATTCACAACTTTGTTTCTCACACAAAAGTCCAATACACAGCCAGAAGCATTTTCATGCTTCAGTGAATTGTAAGTGAAGACAAAAAAATCACCATATCACTGCCAAACTTTTCGTCCAATGACCTGTTAGTCTACTGCGTTAACCCTTTCAGTTAGTGCCAACACTGAAAAGTTTATATCATAAAAATAGATGTGAACAGGGCGATAGATTTTTTTATATTGCTTAATTAGGTTTGGAGTACATAATAGTAATGCTAAGACAGTGATGATAAAAGTATCCCCAGGGAAAGAAAATTTGATCTTCAGGAATAAAATACTACTCAAGCAGAGTGGATTAGCTTTAAAATTTGAAATACCTAGAAATGAAAAACTTTTGATATGAAATCTTAAATTTTTGTATTTAGTCATTAAACAATGTGTATGTAAATCAAAATATCACATCATAATTTTTAATTATATGTCCATCAAAAGTCATATAAGGCTGGTAGATGTTTCAGTATATAGAACACTTGCGTACAAGCAAGAGAAACTGAGTTCAATCCTCAGCTTCATGGAAAAACTTGCACAGCTATGTGTATATGTATATGTGTATATCTGGGGCAGAGGCAGGTGAACCCTAGGGGACCAATGGCCAGCCACCCTCACTGAAAACAGAGTGATTTAAGGTCACTAAGGGCATATTTATAGGAAATTAATTAAGGTGGAAATAAATAGAAGTCTTTCAAGATAATCCTCTGGTCTCCATATATATATATGGACATATGCTTGTAGTGTAAAGCGGCGGGGCTGTGTCCCGCCACCCGGCCGCCGGCTAGCTTTACCCAAAATAATTACACGGAAACTGTATTCTTTTAAAACACTGCCTGGCCCATAGTTTCAGCCTCTTATTGGCTAATACTCATATCTTGCTTTTACCCCATATTAGTAATTATATAGCACCACGAGGGGTTGCCTTACCAGGAGAGATCTTAACCTGCGTCCATCTCGGAGAGGAGAAGCATGGAGACTCACTATGGCGACTGCCTGAAGCTTCTCCCCAACTCTCCCAGAATTCTGTTCTGTCTATTCCGCCTACCTAATTTTCTGTTCTCTTAAAGGGCCAAGGCAGTTTTCTTTATTAATAATGAAAGTAACACATAAACACTCCTCCATCATATGCTTCTATATACACCCATGGACACACATTCTCCCTCACAAATAACTTAATTAAAATACATTTATAAGCTCTTCAAAGGTTTGAATACATCAATATTTTCTGTTTATACCTTTTATTTATTAATATTAATTTTATTTATTAATATTTATAATCTCAGACTTATTTTGCAGTTTTGAGTTTACTTACATTTAGGTGACAGAAATTCATCTAACTTTCATTTGAATCATTTCTACTTTGAAATTCAAATATCCTGAGGCTTTTACAGAAAATCAAGTAAACTGAAAAATAACATTTTTGTTGCTTTGATACTGAATTATAGTATGAACGCTAGACAGTAAATATATTTGCTTAATGCCATGTGAGTCAAAGGCTGAAGATCTTGCCCCGTACAAAGCCACCGGTGATGTCGTTACTTTTACATGGAACAGTTCTGAATGCAGCTGTAGCCCAACCACCGAAGCATGAAAGCCAGAAACTTCACAGTATAAAGGTCAAGTCCTTCTTTGAACTCTTTTATGATGATGAAGGTAGCAATTAATATGGAGCTGATGCGGTGCATTTTCTTAAAGTCTTCTGATTTTTTTCATGCTAGAAATGTGAGTTCTCTTAATTGCAAGCTTTTAATGTGAGTAGAAACTGTGAAAAAAATTTCTTAAAAAGATAGATCAATGTTACATAAAGCAAGCATTTCATTTTGTTCTTAAATATGGATAAATTTATTATTCAGGTATTTGGTAAATCCAATTGTATTAAAAAGATTCATGCCTATTCTTTTTTAAAAATTGTTTTGAGTTTTTTTCATGTGTAGGTAATGTATCTACATTATTTTCTCTCTCTTTTCTCCCACTCGGTTTTTCTTATATTCTTAATTACCTGTCAAATTTTGACCTCTAATTTCTTTAATTGCTATTGTTTTACAAGCATGCACACATGCATGCACGTGTGTGCACACATACACACACACAAAATTTTAAGTGCAACTTGCCGAGTCTCTTTAGTGTTGCCCATTGTGTATACATGTTTAAGGCCAACCATAAGGGTTTAGATAACAATGTGATTGAGCCTTGGCTTGGAAATGTGGATTAGATTAGCATGCAGGTAGTTCAGTTCAAAATGTTTTTATAATTTAGTGGCTAAGATACATGAGATTTGATTATCTCAGCTAAAATTTGTGCAAAAAATATTTTTGTAGGATAACTAAAATGCACAAGCATGAATCTGAAAGCATTCAACAAGTATGCTGAGACACACATTGTTTTCTTTTCATTGAAAGGACAAATATATTTATCAAAATCCCCTCAATGCAATTAAATTTATATCTGTTCAAATCCACAATGGCATGTAAGAAATTCCCAAACTCTAAGTAAAAGTTCAGTCTTTCCCATTGTGCTAGTCTTTTCTTCCTGTAGGTAAACATGACTTCGGTTTTCCTTTTTGTCATGTATTCTAATCAACCGGAAACATAAACCAGAGGGCATATGCTCAATGGAGATCGTCATGCCTGTTTTCACAGCCTTGTGATGCTTAGAATATTGTTTTGGAGGGAAGCAGTGCAGTTGAGCATCAGTTGCCGCCTGCACTGGGATGTGAGCTGAGACATTTTTAGGGAATGACTACCACAACCAAGAGGAAAGCAACTGCTCATTGCTCAATCCAGCAGGAGTCATGAATAAATTACATACCATGGAGCCTATTTGGAACTAAATTTCCCAAAGATCCTGCTTTTACTTATACTCCATTTCTCTTAGCTGCTCTGCGTCTTTTTACTTCTAACGTAGCAATGCTATGTTTACTGTAATGATTAATTTTTTAGAAAAGTTAACATTTGGACACTCTTTGTAAATGAGGCAAGAAGAGATGGTGTATTTTCCACAGAAAGCAATTGAATTCTTACACAATTTTGGGTGATGAAATATCTGATAGCTTTAATATAAGTGCTAATTGTGTAATTTTGGCCCATAGAATTAATCCTGATGCAGAGTATATAAGTTTGAATGAGTAACTATGTTATAGAATATTGCATTTATTTTGTTTATAAATATTTATAATATTTTATTGCTTGTATTATTTTCTATGCAAGCCAACAAAATGGAAAATTTTCTTGCCTTTTTTAAAATTACATTTCCCAGAAGGAATAAGAATCCCACCCTGATTCTTCATTTTCCAGCAGATATGAGTTACAGACAAGATCGTGGTTAGAGGAAGGAACCTGTGTCTCTCTTCCCATCTCAGAGCTATGACTCCATCTTCTTAAATCTGTAAAGGACTTGTTTGTGCTGCCACATTCTCTATGAGTTCATACACACATCAGTCTTACTGTGTCCAGAGGAGACTGACTCCTTTGAGTTATCCATTACCTCTGCCTCTTAAATTTTTCTGACTCCTTTTCAAGATAGAACCCTGAGCCTTTAGAGGGTGGGTTGGTTTTCTACAGTGGAATCTCAGTGGGTATTTTTAGCATTCACACTTCAGGGTAGAGTCAGTTCCTGGGAGTACTTGATCAGCACAAAATGACCTCAATAATATTTTTGTCTCATTGTCTTTGAACATTTTTTGTCATCTCTTCATTCGTGGATTTTGGTTTTTTTTTTCTTTTTGTGTTTGTGATTTTTTTTCTGTGTTTCTTGTCTTTGTTTTGTTATTGTTTATTTTAGAGAGAGAGAAAGAGAGAGAGAGAGAGAGAGAGAGAGAGAGAGAGAGAGAGGGGTGCACAAGGGAAGGAGGTGGAAAGGATCTGGGAGGAGCTGGAGAAGGATTAAAATACATTGTATAAAAGAGTCATTTTCAATAAAAAAAGAGAAAAAACAGCTTTCTATAAAATAAATACAACAATAGAATGTGTATTACTTTTTATTTAGCTGGAGTAGACCACTATTTCTTTTCCATTTTAACAGATTTATAGCTATAAGAGTTTTATACTATACCATTGACTCACTCATACTATGGTAATTTCTTTAGTATCTTCACACATCAAAACAATGGTTACAAATTACTACAATCAACTTTATAACATTTTCATTATCTCAAAAAGAAACATTGTAGCTTTCACTGCTGTAATCAGAAGCATCTATACTCCACCCAGATCTATCTATATACAGGATCTATCTATATACAGATTTCCTCTAATTTGGACTTTTTAAATATAGATTCTCTCTCTCTCTCTCTCCTCTCTCTCTCTCTCTCTCTCTCTCTCTCTCTCTCACACACACACACACACACACACACATTTTTAACAATTATTGAAAAAGGAGGGCCGTTAATTTGAATTTGAAAAGAGAGAAACCGTGTGTGTGTGAGGGGTTAGATGGAAAAGGGAAGAAAAAAAGTGATGTCATAAAGTAACAGCTATGAAGTAGGAAGATTTTTGACTGCTTTCTTCTGTAGTGAAGTTTTCGGGAGTCACTCATATCATAGCATGTAGTGGTTAATCATTCATTTTTAAGAACAGATTATATTACATTATACACAATACCCCATTGTGTTTGAGCAATATTTGAAGTTTTTCTATATCTTGAATTTTGAGAACAATATATAAGCATGTGCTGTTTCTTTATAGTATTGACTATAACATGTCAAAAGAAAAAAAGTAGTGATTATATCAGGGTGAATTTTTCTTCAGGTTAAAATATTGTTTGAAAATATCAATATGCTTTAAAAGGGATTTTTCTTGGAAAGAGATGACCACGCTCTGTTGCTTTTCATATAATAGCATTAATGTACTATTATTTACATGCATCTCCATTAATTACTCAAAACTTGAGTTACCTCATTTGTGGCAGACCTATATGTGCCCAAAAACTTAACTATTAACATAATGGAAGTCCACTGAGAAAATAGGCAATATCGTGTTCATTCCATCACTTTCCATATGTTAGACTCAGACAGTGCTTCTTCTGCATGCTTTTGGGAAACAGTTCACAGCATGCTACGAATTGTCATTTTCTGAGAGCCACCAGAAAATGGTACTAGAATGATTTTTGACATAAGTAGACAGAGCAGAGAAGTTCATGCTACTTTATTTCATCTTTTTACCCATATTAATTTCTACACATGGCTACTGATACAAATTTTTCCACAATAAATTAATTTAGTAATTTTCATTTTAAGCTATTTTTTCATTAAAAATGGCAGAAAGTGTACCTGTCAAATCTCACCACCAGGACTGCCTACACAACAAGAGAGTTAGGATGACAAGAGACATGCTGGAGTGAGAGAGGAAAGACCAACAGTCCTCAGCTCCACACAAAGAACTAAATGCATTGAAAGAACACTATGAGTGGGAAGAAAAAACCTTCCCTAGCAGAGAGCACACACATTAGTTTTCCAGCAACAAATGGTCAGCCCTGAAAACATATATACAATTAACATGATTCAGACAGAGCAGGTTTTATTTATGTCTTTAAACACACACACTTTGTCAACAATTATTGAAAAAGAAGACCATGAATTTGAATTTGAAGGACAGAAAGGAGGGATTAGATGGAAAGGGGGAAGGAAAAAATGATGTCATAAATGTCAGAGCACTCATGCAAGTCTGTTTGGTAAGCACAAGTTTATCTGAAGGGTTAAGTAAAAGGCCACAAGGTTAGGAGGTTAGGGACTATTGGGGGGTTGGGGACAGAGGATGACTGGGGAGAGTGGGGGATTAAAGACAGTGGGTGGTTCTGGGAAGAGTTGCGAGGAGGGTGGACACACTGTAGGAAACCTTCAATGAATTAATAACATTTTAAATATAATCAATAAATAAAAGAAATAATTTTTGAAATGTCATTTGACATGGAACAGATTTGTAATACTAGAATTCAGAAGGCCAAGGGAAAGGAATCAAGCATTTTGTCTTCCTATCCCTAGGCTGCTCTTATCCTTGCTCAGATGTGCTTCTATTTCCTAGTGGGCACTAGTCAATGAAAGGATTGCATAGTGATTGAAATTGATGAGAATAAGAGACCATGTGCCTGGCCCTGAGCAGGGCATTTATATTAATGCATCTACCATCATTGCTTGGGGAGCATCATCAAAAATCAGGTAGAATGAATCTAAGAGCTAGTGGAAGGGAGCAAGTGCTAAGATGTCCTGACTTCTGTACCTTCAATAGATAGTGCACACCTGAACTCTGGATCATTGGTTACCTGCACAATGTCTAAACATGATCAGTCAGCTAAAATTCTAGAGTAGGTAGGTCAGATCTCCAGGATACAGGACTTATTCAGGAGTTATTGGGATTTAATAGTTGTTGGAGAAGGAAAATGTCTTTTTGGAGGATGTGGCCACTGATAGGTTTGCTATGGTCCAAAGGGACAGCCCCCAAATCCATGCCATGCATGGGCAGCACTAACCGGCTTCAGTGCGTTATCAAACAAATATGAAGTTGGGAAGGAGCAGTCTGGGTGGACATGAAAAAAGCTGGAGTTAGGAAAGGAAGTAGACATGATCATATTACTTAATAAAATATATGGTATCCTCAAAAATAAAATATTTAAAAATAACCCCCCTTTTAGATTATCTTAACATATAATAAGCTAATAATCAGAGTTTTATAATTTTTACCAGAAAACAGTATTAGTCTAGATAATTATACTGACACCATATGTTCCTATTGTTCAACCGGATACCAATATTGGATTATACTCTCCTGGCTGAATAAAACAGATTTTATATTCAGGAGTATGCTATACATTTTTTTCACTTTTACTTAATTTCAATACGTCTGTGTTTTTGAAATATAGAGGTATTAAGAAAGAACAACTTATCCCAATGATAGTCCCCTGTGGTGTCACTACTATCTGACAATGCAACAATATCAAATAGTTCTGCCTCAGTCTGCCTCAAATTATCTTCCCCATGCTAAAGCAGAGGTAAGAAAGCAAAGAAACGAGGCACCCTCCTGCTACAGAGAAAAAAGAAAATCTGTATCTTTCATAATATGAGTCAGTGCAGTGAATGGTCATGATTGTGCTAGGGATAGATGTACACAGTGATCCACATCGAACACTTAAGTGATTGCTTTTCCAAGAAGGAACTGAACTGAAGAAATAGGGCCAGCACAACACAGTAAGACGGTTCATCTTCTTCAATTGCTCCCTTTTTTTAGAACAGTCTTCTCTTTGGGTGCTAGGCCCTGTTACTACTTTGATAGCTTGCTTTGTATTCTATGGAAAATGCATCACATAGTTTTGTTGGCCTTTGTTCACAGTTTTTCTAAGAGCCTGGAAAATTAATCTGTTGTACTACAGTGGGAATACTCATTAGTTAGTGGGACCAGTGCTCTTCCATTTTACTCTTGACGTCTTTGAAATCCTTGGGAGAGATGATATGGACGATCCTCCACAGAGTAGGCATTTGTGTTTCAGAGATATGACTCGAAAAGAGATAGCGATCTGAACCCCTTCCCTCCCCTCTTTTGATCAGAGAAGATTAGTTGATTTTTATCTACTGGGCTGTTTCTATTTATCTATTTCTGGAGACTAAAAGTGAACAACTTTGATTAGTTTACCCTCTGCAGTGGTGTAGTATATTCACCAGTGGATTTTGTGGTTATTTTTATAAAGTACTGGGGAACTTTGAAAACCTGAAAGATTTTTGCTAACAAATAAGTTTTAGATTGAGCAGTTTGTTTGGTGTTTGTATCCAATATTGATAAGCATATTAGACTATTCCCTCTTTATTTCAATCCTTATGCAAAGATATATATGCAAAATAAATATAAAAACATTCAAAGGATGGAGCTGGAGAGATGGCACGGTGGTGAATAGCATTACTGTCCTTCTAAGGAGTACAATTTCAGTTCCTTTCACCCACATCTGTGGCAAACATTCACCTTTAACTCCAAGTCTAAGTGATCCAATACAATTCCCAGCAACTGCAAGTACTCCCCCACACAACACACATTCACAAACACACACAAACACAGCTAAAAATAAAACAAAAATTTACAATGCTAAGAAGAGATATCTATACTAACCAAAGTGACCTACCCAACAACAAAGACCTATCACCTTCTCAGAGGTAAGTCTTTGCTCCTGAAGATTACTTTCGCTTTTTCACTCAGAAAGTCGTAGCCTTCTATTGTAATGCAGAACTTGAATTGAGACATCCCTTTCTGGGGGGATGCTTATGAAGTCTCAGGTAGTAAACAAAACTTGAAAGCCTCATGAAGTAAAAAACTCATAAATCTCAGGAAGTTCCAGAAACTTAGATATGTCCTATGGTCATCTCTCTAAGGTTACATGGGAGAAACAACTGCTGGGGATGATGACTTTTCCAGCTGTTTGCAAGTCATAAGGGATGCGCTTTTTTTGACTTAGCACCCATGCTGTGATGAACTTCTTGATGATGTTGTGTCCTTTGAGCCACTCATAGTCCTATAAGTAACTCCAACAGACTCACTGGTTCACTAACGTAGACTGAGAAGAATCATTAATTTGGTCACTGTTGGTGCTCCCTCTGTGATGAATAGATGTTTGTTCACAACTCCCCAGGCAAAGTTATATAACAGATGGTTTTGTCCTGCCTTTCCCACATACTATCTTGAGAATTTCAAATTCAGTTCCACATCCCCTGCTGCACCTCTCTTTATTTCTCTCTCAGAATTCTCATGTTCACCTTCTGGTTTCTGTTTTAGTTTGTTTGACGCTTTTCATGTAATACTTATGGTTAGTATAGATGGACTATTCTCTAGGTCATCTTTCCATCTAAGCACCTTTAAATATTATTTTCTTCTGGAGAAGAAGAGGACACACCAATTTAGCTGGTTCAAGTTTCTATGAATACTTTGCTGAAGAAAGAGATCACATCTCATAATTGTGCATGTCCATTGATGTGGCTCAGTATGTCATGGAACTCAGAAAAAGTCTCCCTCTTCTTTCTTTCTCTGCAAGTAAAATGTAAGTCATTTGATGATAAAAACAGTATGCAGGCAGTGACGTCAACATGTGTCTAATGTTTATTAGATGCTTTTGATTGTATATCTTTGGAAGCGTTTAAAGTGATTTAGCTTATTAATTTATCATATTTTGCCTATGAGATAGATATGACTGTTAATCCCATTTCAAAATGAGTAAAAGAAGCAAAAACGTACAATGAGTGAATCACAAACGTGCATGGTTGAAAATGAGCCCTGTTATGCAGCTCCCTTTCAGTTCTTCACTACTTCCATCTGTGGCTACTGAGACTGCAATGAGGACCCACGAACCAGGTATAGTAAAGCTGGCGTGAAAGTGACGAATGGAAAAGTCACTATTTAGCTGCCATCATTCTCAAGGCTAAAACAAATGCTGAAAGTTAACTTTAAACAGAATGCTACCGTAAATATATCGGGTAATATGTCGTTTTCATTTTGCGGTTATTTCTTGATATTGATATTTTCAGAAAGTTTATGGGTGGAATTCACAGTGCTATGGTTTTATTGACAAGTACACTCATTTTTCTTCTTTGAATGTCAGAGTAATAAAAATGCATTATTGCCATTAACATTCACAGTACTAGAGTATTTCATATAAAAACAAAGTAATTTTTAAGTGTAAAGCTAGTATAAACTGACTTTTAAAAAGTTTCCCTATATTGAAAGAAATGAGAAGTTTTCTTTGTTATATTTAATTTTCAAACATATGAAAAACCAATAGGGTCTATGGAGTAAAGCAAGTGACTGCCTATCTACATTTTCCCATCCATGGGGTATTCAAAGAAGCAAAGGAAATAGAAATGGCACTGATTTATTGTTTTTTTTTTAAATTTTACTTTTTAAAAACAGTTTTTTCTTGCTTAATCTCAGTATGAGATATTTGTTATTTGGATGGGGAGAATAATGACCAAGGAAACCATTTGTTTGTGAGAAGGTCTGCAGGGGACAGTAAGCTTGCTCTTGCAGCACATTGTTTATGGGCTCACATTGAGTTGTTTATATTACTCTGTTTATCAGATTTATTTTTCTTTTTCTAGGAATTAGGATCTAGCAATATATAAAATTGGAGGAGGATGGAGAATGTTAAAGCAATAGGGACAGTGTGGCAAATTTGTCCAATAGAAATTGAGGGAGAGGATTTTTGTCTAACTGATTCTTAAGATTTAGGAATATAAAAGAGTATTTTTCTCAGGGCTATGAAGAAATGAGAAGGAAGAGGAACAGATTCATATCTCTAACTCTTATTATTTAGCATATGAGTTTAAACCTTGGTTAGAGGTGGCAATATTGAAGAAGTCCGGAACATTAGAAATCATTTTCAGATATCCTACTGATGGCAATTAACATGGCCATGAGCATCCAGGGCATGGTACCACAAGACACCTGGAGTGTTTCTGGTGAGTAACATCGTGTTAGATGCTGGAGATCCTGTAATAATAGCAGGTGGACACTGGAGAGGCACAACAAGCAGAGAGAGTGTTTTTTTTTCTAAATTTGATTCTTTCTTTTTATGAAACTCTCATTTTTACTTGTCCAAGTACTAAATGAGGTTGATATGCTGAAAAGCCATTTACAAACTTTTATTGACTTCGAAAGCATTAATGACAGACAGTGTTGAATTTAAATAGGGGAGATCATTTGTGATGTATGCAGTCCTATAATAAATATCATGGATAACTGGAAAGATCTGAAGATTTTAGGGAAAAGTGAAAAGCAAATTGAAAGTATTTTATACAATAGATGGCAATTTATTGTATAAATAAAAATTTAGGACTAGGTTTCCACAGAATAAAGCCACGCAAGTGTTGTGTGAAATGCTGCAAAAATGGCATTAGGAATACATGGTTTAAAAAAACAATATAAAACACAGGATCAGCATGGGAAGAAAGCAAATGACAGTGTCCCAGGTGCAAATTTTATATTATTAAATGTGAATTCTGGAAGATCATTTGCTTTTTCAGTCTACCAGATAATCCCTGTCCTCCCCTCAAAATGCATTTGTTGGATGAATGAATTCTGCCTTGATCTAACTCTTTTATAGTTCTTTATGATGATATTGGAGATGATCTAATTACAGAAGAGTTTTTCTCTTTAGACTAAGACTTGGCAGTGAATATAGCTAAGGTTGACCAATTTCTGTCTCATATCAATTAAAGCTTTCATAGGTTTTTACTCAAATGCAGTCATTAATGAGCAGATGCTCAGGGCAGTGATAGTTATGAGGATAATACACTGCCCTTACATCATCTCCCTTATCCATGGAAACCTAGGTGCTTTACCAACAGTAATTATCATAGCACTTAGGAGAGATAGGAACATATAATTAATACCATTTGGAGATGAAATTGTAAAAAGAGAGAAATTCAAAGCCAGCCCAGAGAGACATATTACCTCTGCATTTTTTATTAAAATTGCCCAAGTACAATTTGATTGTTTGAAAATCAAGAATAGCTAATACCTAATAAATTTTTGCTTGAGAAAAAAACCAATAGTACATACAGTTGAAGAAAAAGCAGATATGGAAATAAATATTTTAGATATGCATAAATATTGATTGCACCCCATGCCAATGGAGAGTAAAAAGCCCCAGAGACTGCTTTGTTGAAGTCAGGAAGGGCTGTATGCAGTTTCATGGCAACTCGGGGCAGAAAACCAGAGAAGCTGACAGTGTTAACTCTCCTTCTGACTCTAAGTGCTGAGCATCAGGATACCAGTCTTTGAGAAAAGGAGATATAATTCAGATTAAGCAAAGTGAGCTAATATACTATTCTCCCTTTCCATTCATCTAGGCCTGCAGTGAACTGGACGAGGCCATCAGTATTGGAGATGGTAGCCTTCTCTTTTCTTTTGCAGTTTAATGATTCCAATAGTTGCCTTCTGGAAACACCATCCAGGCTCCCAGAAGTATGTTTCAACAGTCATTTTCTCATCCTTTAACCTATTTATATTTGATTGAATCTTGTATGTATATTTCTGTGTGTAATTGTTAAGATGCTAAACACCCCCTTTTTCTTTAGTTAAAAAAATAGGATTACTTGTATAAAGTTATTTTTCATTTCTGTTTGTGGTGATACACATATTTGTGTATGGAAGCATGTATGTCCATGTGCATGCGCATGCTTACATGTATGAAAACATGTATTGATTTTTTACCTAATTAACAGAGGCAGGGTCTCATATTAAATTCGGAGTCCAGTGATATGGCTACCCTTACTAGGCAGCTTGCTCTGGTGCTGTTCTTTCTCTTCCTTCAAATGATGAGATTATAAGCATACCTCATGTCCATCAAGAATCACTGGGTTCTGTGAATCTGAACCTCAGTCCTCAGAAATACATGGCAAGCTTTTAACCATGGGACCAGCTCCTCAGTACTGCATGTGTTTTTGAAAGATTAACTATTAAAAAGCCAAGGGGGTATCCACAAATGATACATTTATTAGACACCTTAAATAAAAGTTTTAAGAGTAGAACGATTTCAGTGATGGCTTGTTGATCTCAAGTAATTTTATCAAAGTGACTTTTTCTTCTTTTCTCATCTCTTAAAGTTATTGACCTTACAAATGGGATATATGTGGGAAACAAGATGTTGGAAACTGCTTAATTTAAAACAATTGGGTCCAAGTTCGTTGAGGTAAATATATACTAGCATACTTGAAACCACGATAGACATTTCATTGAACAATACTGGCTCTACTTGCATCAGATCAGGCCTTCTCTCCAGGGCTTGCTATTGGTTTGTATCAACTGGAAATGTTAAAGTCTCATCCTTACTGTATGGTTCGAATGGCTCTGTTTTCAAGTCATTGCACTGTTGGTAACACTTTCCAGGGGTGTATACTTCATTCCTGTCTTTAGTATTAGTTTTTTTTTTTTTTTTTAGCACTACATCTAAAAGACTTTTAAAGCTTAAATCATATCACTAGAAGTACTTGTTGGGAATATTATTTTAAGGTATGTTACTTTTGTTAATTTTGCATTTGTTTAACTCTGTGCAGGTGTGATACTTGGCCCGCCTTGAACATCTGATGATCTAATAAAGATCTGAACTGTCAGTAACAAGGCAGAAGAAAGAATAGGTGGGTCTGGAAGGAAGAGCAAATACAGAGCAGTAGAAATCTGGGAAGAGGAGTTCAGAGTAGCAGCCAGAGAAGGAAGAGGACAACAGGGGCCAGTCGCCAAGCTGCACAGCAGTCCCTGGAGTAAGAGTACAATTAAAGAAGTAAGGGAACGGGAAAAACACAGAGGCCAAATAGTAGATGTGATAATATAAATAAGGAGGGCATTAGACAGGTCAAGGTAAGGACAGCTGTTTATAAATAATAATAAGCCTCTGTGTGTGATTTGTTTGGGAGCTGGATGGTGGACCCTCCAAAAGAGTCCAAAGGACATAACATCATATTACTACAATTTGGGGTATCAGCGAGGTACTCGAATTTCCATCTAAAACCCGAGAAAGGTTGAAAAAAGTAGTGTGGGGGGGAAGGATACAGTTCTTTTAAGAGTTTTTGATAGTCAGTGAGCTCTTGACCACCTAGTACATTAAGAAGGAATTTAACTGAAGTAAAAATGCTTGCCACCATGCAAGCAATTGATGGAGGACTCTCATTGGTTAATAAAGAAACTGCCTTGGCTTTTTGATAGGGCAGGATTTAGATAGGTGGGTGGGGTAGACAGAACAGAATGCTGGGAAAAAGGGAAGTGCGTCAGTCGCCATGATGCTCCCACCTGAGACAGATGCCATGGAGCCAGGCGCCAGGTCAGACATGCTGAATCTTTCCCGGTAAGCCACGATTTCGTGGTGGCATATAGATTATTAGATATGGGTTAGTCAAGATGTGAGAGCCAGTAAGAGGCTAGAGCTAATGGGCCAAGCAGTGTTTAAATGAATACAGTTTGTGTGTTGTTATTTCGGGTGTAAAGGTAGGCGTGCGGGAGCTGGGCGGGATGAAAAGCAGGTCTGCCCGCAGCTCCTCACTACAAGCAGAGACATTCTAGATGTCTGGGAAGGTTGGATGCAATTCTTGGTGAGACAAACCTCCAACCGGGACGTGAGTTTTAGGCTTGGCTCTCACAAACCAAGAAGCAGGTAGAGCCAGTTAAGAGCCATGCAGAGTATCAGGGGTAGCTTATCCATCTAAAGTTTGTTGGTGTGGTTAAAAAGGCTAAATGATATGCCGTAAAAGAGGTTCAGATGGAAAAAAAGAACTCTAAACAGTCTCCAGTGTGCTTTACAGTGTGTGTAGACTTAAGAAAGAAAAGTTATAGGCAGTTATAGAAAGAAATAGAGTTTAATAAATAAAATAAAGTTTTTAAAGTGCCAGTAAGAGTGTTACAAAAGAAAAAAGCCAAATGAGCACGGGAAATACACGGAGTCTGAATCCTGTAGAGTATTATGTTGATTCTGAAAGTTTGGATTGCTGAAAAGCAAAGGACAACTGCTAATGCCTGGAATTGAAAGATGGACTGTGGGCATAAACCAGACTAAATATTTGGTTGCTCACCTTCCTGGACTTAGGGGGAGTGGGGAGGACCTTGGATTTAACATAGTGAAGGGAACCCTGATGGCTCTTTGGCTTGGAGAGGGGCGGAGTGGGGGTATGGGTGGAAGGGAGGGGAGGGAAGGGGGAGGAGGAGGGGAGGAGATGGAAATTTTTAATAAAAAAATGAGAAAAAAAAGAATGCCTTAATTTTTAAAAAGTCAAAAAATATATTTGTCAAATGGAGATCAAAAATGCTTTGGAGAAGCGGTTTTGTTTTTGTTTCCACAGGAAGCAAGAGACTGTGGATTTAGTTCAGGTTGATTGGGATTTGGTAATGATTAAGGAAGACCGCTTGAACTTGACCAGTGATATCCATCAACAAAGGTACTGATGGTCTTCCCAGGACTTGGTCATTATCTGTAAAATTTCTCCTCAGCACCCTAAAACTGTCTCCATCCACAACCTACCAGAAACAGTTTAGAGAATACTACATCCAAATTCCCAAGAGCTGGGCTATGGGAGATATCAGGTTTATTGGTGGGTGATGGATGTTTGTTATATTTATAAGAATATAGGAATATAAAATAAAAAGATGAGTATTCATCTCAGAAATTTTGCATTGGCATGAATTTTGGCATATTTATAAAAATTCAAAGTCAATTTTGTTACATTGTATGAATGTTTTGCTTTTGTTGAAAGGACTTTTGCATATTGATACAAAGTTATAACATACTGTATATATGTTTCTATTCTGGTTGGGGCATTGTGCTTATGTAGTTCATTTGAAAATGCAATGTATGTCTAAGAAATGAGGCAAGTAGTTAATCTCTAATAATCAAACTTTTCCACCCCTAGAATAAGACATTTAAAATGTTTTGTTAACTTAGGGTTTTTTTATGCCAGTGAGACACAGCTGGCAGCACTGATTACTTCAAAGAGAGTGATGGGCCTTGAAGAAACCCCATATGGAGCTTACTGTCATTGTGGCAAGATTAGCCATTTGGGCAAGAAGCTGCTCTTGCTGGGACTGCTTGATGGTGTGTTGTAGAAAGTGGACAAGCAGGACACACAAGAAAGTGACCACTGAACTGTGCCAAAACAAGTTGGGATGGTCCCTTCAGGGTTTCTGTTTCACAGAAGAAACTGCCAGACATTCTGCAGGATACAGTGGAAAGTGACTGACAAAATTGCCCGTGTAAGCAGGACAGTTTTTGAAAATTTCCTGCTTTACTGAAAAGTCCACCAGATGCTATGAGCCTGTAGGCTGAAGATGGATGTCCCTGTGTTGCAAAGGAACTTTGGATGACTGTCTAGGCAGCCAGATGTCTATGCTATTTCTAAGGGTTTTAAAAGTCAGTTACAATATCATTTTTTGTTTATTTAAATAATATCTTATCTTTCTGGGTATTTAATGGAGTTGAAGGCTGGATAGTTATAGTTGCAGTTTTCCTTAGATAGGATGGAAAATAATTTAGGTATAAAATGTTGGATTTACTAAGATAGGATAGATTATGGAGTATTTTATTTATGGAGTATTTTACCAGACACTAATGAATTGGAATTCAGTACATTGTGAATAAATTCTTTTCTTGATGATTGTTCTTATTGTATACAGTCTCACTACATTCAAATTTAAGCTTTACATTTTTGTTTTTAAAAAAACAAGATATGTTGGGAATATTATTTTAATGTATGTTTCTTTTGTTTATATTACATTTGTTTAACTCTGTGTAGCTGTGATACTTTGCCTGATTCAAATACCTGATGGTCTAATAAAGATCTAAATGGCCAATAGTGGGGGCCGGAGAAAAGATAGACAGAACTGGCAGGAAGAGAGAATATAGAGAAGGAGAAAACTGGAAAAAGGGGTTTGGAGTGGTAGCCCAAGAAAGAGGAGGACTTCAGGAGTCAGCCACCTAGCTACGCAGCAGTCCATGGAGTAAGAGTAAGATTTAAAGAAGAGAATGAGAAAAACACAGAGGCCAAAGGGTAGATGAGATAATAAAAATGAAGAAAAGAGGGCAAGAGTCAAGCCAAGCTAGGTCCAGACATTTATAAATAAGAATAAGAATGAGCCTCCATGTGTGATTCATTTGGGAGCTGGGTGTCAGTCCCCCGAAAAGAGTCCAAAGAGCATAATATTATATTTCTATAGGTACTGGCTTTAACTCCCTGCCAGGATACATGACACATAAAGTAATCATATTCAGTATCTATAGCTGTGATCCTGTAATCCTAGCATTTAGCAGACTAACACAGGAGGATCTTGAGTTTAAGGCGCTTGGGGACTGCAGAGTGCAATTGTTTCTAAACAGAAATCATGACCAAACAAAGTTAAAAAATGATTTTCTAGTTAGTGGAACATGCCCATTGATTCAATGCCCACCGACTGCTGAACTATTAAATATGATGGAAGGAGGAAGACATATATTTGGCATAGAAGCCCGTGAGGATGCAGAAGTGTTTATGTCGAAGTTTGAAGATATCAGGTGCTAAGACGAGTGGAGCCCCCCTGGGCTCTATAACCCAACACTAATTCCATAACTCACTCAGAACTATTCGAAAAGCTGACTTTTTGTTAATGGTTTTGAAACAATCCTAGGTATAATTCCATTACTAACAACAGAAAGAGTAATTGAGGGCAACATTTTGTTTTTGAGGTTGTAGTTTCTTCCCCCTTCTAGAAGGTGGCTCCATTTTCTGATTCCTTATATGGGAAGTTTTGTTTTAAAAATTGTGGGTTTAAGGGGAGGGGAGAGGAAGAAAGGAGAGCAGAGAAAATGTATAACTCAATGAAATTAATTAAAAATTGCTTAATAAGTAGAACTTTGTAGCTTTTAACTTTTCTTCAGACCTATAAGCGAGTTGCGGTAATATTCTAAGGTATTGCTTTATATTTGAATCACCTGTTTTTTTTTTTTAATTTTCCTGTGTTTGTTTCATCTTTTCTTTGTGTAACCATGCTACAATCCCCAGACCTAGAGAGGCTAGACAACAAGGAGGGCTCAAGGAGAACACCCAGATCTCCCTGGGAAGACAAAATAGAAGAAGAGATTTCCTGAGTGCACTGGGGACTGGTGGGAATGGGAATATGAGGTCTTAGGAGGGGGGTAAGATGAGAGAGAGAGTACTGATTGAGCAGACTGAAAATAAGGGCTCTCCGGGCTCAGGTAAAAACCCGGTACAAAGGAAACTCCCAGTAATCTTCAAGGATGACCTCAGCTAAGACGCCTAGCAAAAAGGGATTCATAGCCTGAACTGGCCACCTCCTCTGACCAGGTATGATTACCAGTGGAGGAATAGAAAAGCAACAGAGCCACAAAACCTTAGTCCTACAGTATGCCCGGCCTGTGGGATGTGCTGGGGTAAGCGTTACACAGAGGTTGTGAGAGTGGCCAAACAATGACTGGTCCAGTCCTGAGAGTGAGCTCACAGTGACACCGCCTAGAGCACTAGGATCCAGAGATCCAGAGCTAGATGGCCCAGACACCTAGGATAGAACGTCGCATGACTGGATGAAGAAACAAGCAATGTAATGATGCTTAGTGATTTCTTTTTTATACTCAGATTAGTTGCTAACCCAATAGCCATCAGAGAGGATTCATCCAGCAATTAGTGGAAACACATGCAGATACCCACAGTCAAACACTAGGCCGAGTTTGATGGAGTCGTGAAGAAGGGAGCTAGGAAGAACTGTAAGCACAAGAGGGGCCCTGAACCTCACATAAAAACCGAAATAATCAACTAACCTGGGCTCACAGGAACTCACAGAGACTGTACCACTAACCAGAGAGCTTGCATGGGACTGACCTAGGCCCTATGTACATACGTTACAGTTGTATAGCTTGGTCTTTATGTGGGACTACTAACAGTAGGAGCAGGGGTTGTCTCTGATTCTTTTGCTGGCTTTTGGGACATCATTCCTCATACTGGCTTGCCTTGCACAGCCTTAATACAAGGAAAGGTACTTAGTCTTACTACAACTTGCTATACCCTGTTTTGTTAATATCCATAAGAGGACTGCCCTTTTCTGAATAGAAATGGAGGTAGAGTTAATTGGGGGGCAGAGGGGATACAGGGAGAGGGACTGGGAGGAATGGAGGTCTGGGGAAACTGCAGTCTGAAATAGGATGGAAAAATAAATGAATACATTTTCTAATAAGTAGAATTTTATAACTTGCAACTTTTCTTCAGACCTACATACAAGTGAGTTGCTATAACATTCTGAAATATTTCTCTATATTTGAATCACCTGGTTGTTAGAACTTTTATGTGTTTCTTTAACATTTTCTTTATCAAGTTTTAGGTAAATGCTAGGACTAAGCTACCCTTTGATCCCCAAAGCTTAAGTGCATTTCTCCTGAAAAAAACAAGTGCTTTGTTGTGAGGGGATATTTGCCCAGGCACAAACGACCTGGGGCCAACAGGCCCCTGCTGTCCCAAAAACCAGATTAAACTGGTTATCTGAGCATGCGGTATGTAACTTCGTCAAATTGAGCCAACCTAGGTCTTCCAAGGGACCTGCCGGCAACAGCTGCCTTGACATGAGACAAGAGGACCTGAGCCACTCTCCAGCTCACAAGAGACCCTGACACCAATGATGCTGCTTCCCCACCCCCAGTGGGTGGGATGTATATAAAGCTTTCCCCTTCATAATATAAACAGAGCTTGTTGTACCCAACCAGTCTCCCTGGAGTCTGAGCTGTTGACTCCCTCACCTACTCAACCCCCATCCCCAATGGGAAGTTCAGTGGGACAGAGCAGCAGATTAAAGCAACACATTACCGTACAAAATCCCTGTAAATAATGCTAGAAAATTACTATAGATAACTAATACTGTCAAATGTCAACACTTCTTGAGATTTTGTCAATTGTTTCAGAGATCTGTTTATGTGTCATCTCTACCTTGTAACTCTTTATTCTAGTTCATCCTTTCGTAGATTATTTTTATTTCTTTTTCGCCCCTAACATACATAGAGATCAAAACAGTTCAGTTGTTTTGTAGTGTGTATGATGCATACAATTTGCCTATCTTTTATTTGTAATTAGTATGTATAGGTGGAGGCACTTTGATTAAAATTCTGTTACTCCCCATAATTTCACCCACTGACTTTTGCATTGCTAATAACTTGAAATCATATGTCTCATTGCATCGTATTGATTTTCTCTTTGAGGATCATCTATGTTCTCTGACTTTTCAGCATCTACCACCACACACATAGCAAACAACCTGTGTGTAATGCACGTTAATTACAGCATTGCTATGCACCACTAGAGCTTGCTAGTGGTATTGCTGAGGCATAATCTTGTTTCTTGCTACTATATTATATTGTTATACTATATTATACTCACCTGCTAGTTTGGTTTGGATAGTGGTTTTTTTTTTTTTTTTTTTTTTTTTTTTTTTTTTTTTGGTATTGGCCTATAACACAGCCAACCGGTTGGCTGGATATGTCACAAGATTTTGTTGTATAGTTATTTTACTTTTTTTAAAATACATGTCAGGTCACCACTTAGCTGTCCTGTTTTTACTCATCATTGATATCTTCTCTTGTTAATAATAACTATCAGCTCCTGGAAGCTGAATGTCAGTCAATAAATGAACATGTCAAGCATGATATAGCAGTGAATATCACTATTGCCTTAGGCTGATATTACTGATTTGTTGCTCTATAGAGACACTGTAACCACAGAAATACTGTGGTTACAATATTACAGGAAATACTGGACCAAAGCAAAATCAAAAACCAGTTGAAAATTCCAAACTCTGTACATCCATGTGTAATTCAAAATGCTTTTCAGATCACCAACTCTTTTCAGCTTTGTTAACTACAACATGCTTCTTTCTCTTTTTTTCCACTCCCTGTGAGCAGCTCTCCTTGACACATGTCCCACAGCTTGGCATGTTCATCCTGGGGTCTCCATGGCAATCCAGGATTTACCTTCAAAGCTTCACACAACGGTCTCCTTAGTCCTCCATTCAGAGACACCCTTGACAAATGCCTAGCTTCAGTTGCAAAGGAAGATTCCATAATGTCTTCCTTCCATCCTTGACTCTCAATGCAGAACCGTATGACTGAAGCTGCCAAGTTCAACTACTTTCTGGGGCTTGAACATGGCCTCCTTGTTAAGTTACATCTTCACCAACTTTCTGTTTTTAATGATTTCCTTCACTGCCTGAACTTGCCTATTCTAGATTTTGCTCTGTTAACTAGTCTGGCCTCCTATTTAAAGATCTGCCAACCTCTGCT
The DNA here is from genome assembly GCF_903992535.2 of Arvicola amphibius. Lineage (NCBI taxonomy): Eukaryota > Metazoa > Chordata > Mammalia > Rodentia > Cricetidae > Arvicola > Arvicola amphibius. Next base: position 33,115,143 of record NC_052047.1, on the reverse strand, counting down.
TTCCTAGTGTTGGGATTAAGGCGTATACCGCCACACCTGGCTCCTAGTGCTGGGATTAAGGCGTATACCGCCACACCTGGCTCTAAGCGTGTCCTTAATGCCTCTTCACAATTTGGGAACTTAGCTGGGTGAGATCTTGTCCTCATTTCACTCTTCCCTTTATTCCATTTCTTAATCTGCGTATTTCCTTAGACACAGGGCTTACCCGGTGCTCCTTTTCTTCTCAAATTGTACATTTTGTATTTTTTCCTTTCTCGGTTTTCTCCTATAATTCTTCATTCAATTTAACATGAATAAGCCCACAGTAGAGTCTTTCCTAGGCTGTTTTGAGATTTCCTCTTCCAATAGAACTAATCCAAAACTTTCTACTTTAGCCTCAGACATACTTTTCAGGTAAGGGTAAAATGTAGGCACATTATTCACCAATACATCATGAAAATGATCTCTACTCAACATACTAAAGTTATTTTTCTCTGAAATCTGAGCCAGGCCCCCCACAGTTCATCAAATCGTGCTCGGCATGACCATCTTCTATGATTCTACTGGTATACCCGTTAATCAGGTCTTAAAGCATTCAATTGCTTTTCTAACTCACAGTACCAACGTCTATATTGCTTCAAACCAAAGCATAGTCTGGCCTATCACGGTAACACCACAGTCTGTGGTACCAGCTTCTTTTTTAATTAGGATTTCTATTGCTGTGAAGAGACACCATGACCATAGCAACTCTTATAAAGGAAAACATTTAATGAGGTGGCTAACAGTTTCAGAGGTTTAGTCGATTATCATCATGGTGGGACATGGTGGCATGCAGGCAGATAGAAGGAACTGAGATTCCTACATCTTTATCTGCGGACAATAGGAAATGAATTGAATGTCTCAACAAGCAAAGCCTGGGCAAAGAAAACCTCAAAGCCCATCCTCACAGTGGCTTGCTCTTCCACCAAGGCCACACCTACTTAACACAGCCACATCTAAACATCTAATAGTGCCTGAGCTCAAGGGGACCAATAACATTCAAACTATCACAGTCATCTATCATTGATTATTTAAGTAGGTGACCTTTCTATTCTACCATTCTGAATTGCCTTAATTTGTAATGTGCCTTATAGAATTTAATGTCTGTAAGTCATATGAAGAAAGCAATGTGAGTCTTTCAGTCTTAAAACACTCAAAATGAAGTTAACCTAGGCAAATAGGGGGATTAAAGTTTTCATGAATATATTTTAAATTTTAGTGTTAAATTCCAGATCAGATATGCTGGGGTAATAGAGAAGATGTGAAAAGCACGTCCTTTTCCAACACCAGGAAGAAAGGTAGAACCTGGGAACAGAAGGCTTTTATCTTTAGCCATCTTATCTAAGGCAAAGAGAAGCCATAGACATGTGATTGTTTATATGAGGCATTAGTCACATTCGTTATGCATTCTGATTAGTTTATATTTTGTTTTCTTATAACTCATGTCAATGTAAGTCTTACAAGCGAGCATGGTTTAGTAAAGAGGAAGGGAGAAGGGAGAGGTTAAGAAAATGGTCTGAAAGAGCATCAGTGATAACATTTGGAAACACTTAAGGTTTCTAGTGCTTTCGCTAAGTCTGAAAGAGACAGCAAAGGAAGACGCTCCACTCTGAGAAATGAGCCTGGGTTTGGATCCGTGAAGGCCCAGTGTGCCTCTTGATGCTGATCACTCACATTCTTTTACATTTCTGCTGTTCTGGTTTCTGTATTTCGCTCGGATCACTGTATAGTAAGACCCCGAGGATGTTCCCTTTGGTGAGATTTTTCAGACATGTACACATTAGTCCTGCCAACAAGAGTGAGGAAGATAAATGATCTGCTTTTGCTTTTGTAGGGTTATTATTGCAAGTCTCTCCTTTTAGGCTCGCAGACTCTGTGAGTACTAACACTGTGGTGCTGTTCCTATGATAGGTAACTGAGACATGCAGAAGTGGAGAACCGAGTGATACTGAGAGCTGCTTGTTTATGATTGCACTTTCCCTTGTTTTTCTCTATGCAGTCGGAAATGTCTGTCTTGTTTTTCCTACTCGTCTACAAGTCTTTAAGTTTGTGAAAAAAAAAAAAGACAAATGCTAAGAAATATTTGCCCTTTTGATCTTTGAAAATTGTTAAATAACTAAATAGGAGAGTTATGGAAGGTAAAGTCTGCTTATTCTAAGCTGTGGAATTCAGGTATACATTAAAGAAATAACCAGGGTAACTAATTACATAAATATTATGGTGAACTATAACTAATAGAACTTGGAAACTAATTCATTGCCTTAACTCAAATAACCTATTTTACATGGAAGCAGAGAAAAAAAAAACACATAAAATATACCAATCCAAGCCTCCAGATCCCATCAGATGAACGGGTATAAGTGACTCTTAAGAGTCATCTTCTGACCTCCACATTAGTGCTGTGGTGTTGTTTACACACACAAACATACATACACAAAAAATAAATACATAGGTAGATACATAAAATTAATACAAGTGTTGAGCAAATTGTGTCACTTTCATGAATGACTAACCAGAATTCAAAGACAGGACCCTGAAAATTATATACTCACCTCCATTTAAAGGATATCAATCAAAGGTTAGAGAACTTAATGTTTAATTTAATCCTCAGATTCTGATGACCTTATAGTCTTATGGCATAATAGTGGCATTACTAGCGGACCCAGTATTAATGCAAACCATAAAGAAAATAGCTGAATTGAGACTAAAATATGGCTCACCATTAACATTGCTGGTCCTAAGCAGAATTAACATTAAATTTATAACACAGACCCTATATGCAGATCATTGACAGGGTTGTCAGGGAAACTGACTGTTTTGTCATTATTATAGTCTCCAGACGTCTGTCCAGGTTAAGCTATTATTGACATGAACATCCATTTAGGCAGATATCTTATCTATGGAACCTTTGTCACTCATAAGCACCTTGAGTCTCTTTAAATAATGCAACATCAAATTAACAATGAGTAACCACAGATCTGTTAGCATTTAGATTATTTGACAAATGTTGACAGCATTGCTGAAGTGTAATTATGGCTAGATTGCATGCATTTTATAGCTAACTATAAATTGCTTCCGGTAATGGTTTCAAGCCTTGAGGTTCAAGAATGTTAGTTGTTGTTTGTTTTTCCTAAGTGGAAGAATTCTTAGAATTCAAGTTTCTGCAGATATATTTGAATGTAGCCCAAAGGTATTTGAAATTGGAAATTTTTCACTCCTACTCAAACAAACAGCAAAATTATGTGAGGAAGATTTAGCCACAGAGAATCAGTAATTATATTCAATCTCTGCATTATTTATTTGTTTATATGTTCTATTTCAACCACAGGAAAGACTAGATAGCATTGTTCCTGGAAGTGGCAAAATAATATGTGTAGGTGTGTGCTTTTGCCGGCACTTATAGAACGGGAAGATCAGGGCAGGGTAAATGCTACTTTGAGAGAATAAATAAGCTTCTGAGCATCAAACAATAATGACAAAAAAAGAAAATAATGAACAAATCTAAGAGGGAAAAAATCCATGTTAAAGACTACAGCATTTCAATAGTGTTCATTGGGTTGGATAAAAAATTAGATCACCAAGCTCAGAAATTAAGAGTTCTGAAAATAATAAATTCTCATGTAGAGTTACAGGCAAATTTTGAAGGGACTATTTTACACTAAGGTTAATAGCATAAGCTAGGAGGGCACACTGCTTTAGTTAGAGTGAGATACTTAAATCTGAGGAGGAAAGGAGTCATTAACTCTAAACACTCATGATGTGCCCATCAAAGTAGGCAGCAGACTGGATCATGCATAGGCTGGTGCTATAAAATAAAAATCTGAAAATGAATGGGATCAAATTGAGTAATTTGTCAGTTCGTCTCAATTCTAGTGTTATGGCTGCAGGTTGGAGTTTAAAGGAAAATTGAAAGTCAGGAACCAATGTCTGTGTTATGTGTATTGAATGGTAGGCAGCTATGAAGGAGGAATGGCTGAGGACATAGAAGCAATAGTTCAAGTCAGAGCACACTGGATTGGTTATCTCATTTTTGGGTGTCAGGATTATAATATAATTATAACATTTCTCCCTTCCCTCTCCTCCCTGAAAGCTTTCCTAAATATCCCTTCCTGTTCCCCTTCAAATTCATTTCTCTTTTTTTCAGTAATTATTACATTCACATATGTATTTCCTGCTTAGTCCAAATAATATTACTTACATGTATATGGTATCAGGGCTTACTGTTTGTCACTGGACAACCCAATGGTATATTCTTCCATGAAGAAGACATTCTTTCCTATTCTCAGCTTTCTTCGGTTGCCTTTAGTTCTTCGTGTGTGTTTGAAGAATTGTGGGCTTTTCCTCATCCATGTGATGGATGTTGACATGTCCATTGGCATCATCCTTGCTCAACTTATGCCTGAACAGTCATGTTGGTGAGACACTATGGGTGTAGCTTTTGATGTCATAATGGTGGGAAATTATGGGTGTAGCTTTTGATGTCATATTAGTGGGATGTGATGGGTGTAGCTTTTGATAGTACTAGGAGACACATTTCACAGCCAACTCCCTGATCCGCTGGCTCTTATCTTTCTGCCACCTCTGATTATCTTGTGCTTTCTCTGGTTCAGGGTTTTGAGTAATAGAGAATCTTACAGCCAAGGCAGGCATTCGGTTTTTGTTTTCATAATATTTCATTTGTCCTGAGTGTGTTAGGACTATGAAATTTTATGGAATGTTTCAAGGAAATGATTTAATAAAGATAACTTGGAGACAGCAAAACAAAGGATTTTTATGCATTCATAAAATGATTGTGGCAAAGGTACCAAAGGCATTGTTAATAAGGTTACCTATTATCATATCTGAAGGAGAATAATGTGAGGGTACCTCTCTGCCAGGGGATACGTCTTGAGAAGTCTTCTGGACTCAGGATCAGGAATAATTTGTCTCACACTCTATGACTTAATGATTCGTGGTGATGGGATGCTTATTGGAATGTGCTGACTGAAAAAGAGCTTCCTTGAGGAAGATGAGTTAAGACGAAGTAAATACAGCTGTGTCGTGAGAAAAAGACTGAGGGGTTAAGATACGTCCAGGATCTCGGTCTGGACTCCCTTGTGACCTCTGTAAAAATAATGCAGATGAAACATATTTTGACAAAAGACAAACAGAGTTTATTGCAGGGCAAAAACACTTGTTTAAATATAGCCAGCAGACAAAAAGGCTATTGTCTGGATTCACAGTATAGTCTGAAAAAAATATATTGCTTTCTAAAACTTCTTAAATGAGAAAACTTTTTTTTTCTCTAATGTATTTGGAGATACCACCTTTGCAGGTCTGTTTAGGGTGAGTCTTACATGAAGAGAAGCTCTGTGGGGAATATAACAGGATGGTGTATCTGTATGTATGTATGTATGTATGTATGTATGTATGTATGTATTTATTCTTTATCCAAAGACTCCCTCTCAGCAGTAATCATATGAATTTTAGGAGTCCTGTTCTGTTAAATATTTTAAAGCATGAAGTAAGGGGCCCTTGAAATCAGTTTACTTTTCTGTTAAAAGTGTGTCACTGTTCATCAGGAGTTGTTATTACTTTAATCACAGTATAAGACCTTGGGGCAAATCACCAGTTTATTATTTTCACACCAAGATAAAATATATGTAGATAAACATGTGTTTGTCATTGTTTCTTGTCTCAGTGACAAAGATCTTTGAGAATGGTTTCAATCAATATTAATTGGAGAATTCAACTCTTAATTCTTCAATAGACAGGTGATCTAGACAAAAATAGAAACATCAGAATTATACATCAAATGGACATAACACATAGGTGCAGAATAATTCACTCAAGCATCAAATAATACATATACTCTTATGCAGCATGGTCTAAAACAGATTATACCCTGGGACACAAAACAAATCTGAGAAAATTGGAATAAAAACATAAATAGATCAGTGTGTCCTATCTGACCATAAACAAATAAATACTTAAAATCGAGAGCAAAACAGTCTGTAGTAAGTACACAAACTTGGGGAGATTAAGCAACTTTTTCCTGGGTGACCAATGAGTTACAGAAAAGAAATCAAGAAAGGGACTAAGAAGAAAAAGTAGTTCTGGAACTAAATGAAAATGAAGACACAACATCCAGAAACACACACACACACACACACACACACACACACACACACACCACCCTGCAGAATGCTTTAAAATCAGTCTTCAGAGTGGAATTTATAGCTCTAAGTGACAGAAACTTTTCCAGGCCCAGAAAAAAACTCTGGAAAGAATTCCAGTTCAAGAGCTGCTATTTAGTGAATTCAGTGTATTTCCTCCCAAAATCCTAAATTCAGTTATAACTATGGTAGTGTCTGGAGGTAAGGCTTTTATGAGTTATTTTGGCTATTAATGTGGATTAATCCCTTTCTAGCAAGCTGTGCTAACTTCTGAGGATTGGATTAGCAACTTTGAGAATTCATTGTTATAAAGTGAGGGTACACAAAAGTTACATATTTGGCTTCTATATCATATCTGGTACTATTATTCTGAGCCTGAGCCTTCATTAGAGGCAGTCATCCAGTTCTGAGCTTCCCAGCCTCATAACAATGACTTAAATGCATTTTTATTCTTTGTATAGATGTAATTTCAACCATTCTATATTACCAACAATAGAAAAAGAGGACCAAGAGAGGTGTTGAATAAGTATCACAGGGAACGAAAAACATGGGAAAAGTAGCTGAATATATATATATTATATTAATATATATATCATATTAATATAATATATATATTATATAGAAATATATATAGAAATATAGAAATATATTAATATAGAATTAATATAGAAAGCTACACTTTTTTAATGTGAAAAAAAATACAGCACATCCAAATGAAGTACACATCACAGATGGTTTAGGTATTACAGTGCGTTGGATATGCAGATTTCTAAAGGCTCCTGTTCTGAAGGCGTGGTCTTGAGATGTTGGTGCAATTGACAGGTGATCGGGTCTTCTGAGTTTCATCTAAGCAGTTGGTTGATTTCTTGACTGCTTCTGAGTAAGATGACAATGGGAGTTGGTGGAAGAGGGAGGTGGGCCATAATAGAATAAGCCCATCACTGAGGGCCTTCAAAGTTGTCCTTTCCTCTGATCTCTCCAACCCCCACTTTCTGCTCTTCATAAGGTATGAGAAGAAAGCTTCCATGTTGCTTTTGGTGTGACAAAACAGACCCATGGAAGAAAATAAAACCAGGTCTTTCCAACCAGAGACAGAAATGAATTCTACTTCCTGGGGTCTCTGCACTCTGCTAAGTAAATGGAATGGCTAATATTACCAGGAAACTTTCAAAAATGAAAGAAATAGGAGAATACTGGTAGTTTTCTGTTCCCACACAATCACCATGACCAACTTTGAGCTGCTATTTTATAGTCACGGAACATTCATTGAAGAGGCGTGAGTAATTACTGTCTCTCCTGAGTGTTCCAGCCAGCTTCCAGCTGACTCACCTACCTGAAGACTGAGCCTTTTACTCATGTCTGGATTCCATCTTGCTGTGATAGTACTGGGGTAATAGAATAAGTGCTGGGTACTCTACGTATTAGATGTTACATTTTTCATCACTTTCTATATCTCTTTTGCCAGATCAAAGTGAGAAAGCTTCCGTCCTATTCAGGCTTGGCTTGGTATCCTAGAGCGGATTACGGTTCAGTTCTCTAGAAAACTGTACTGCTTATTATGTGTCTTTTTCCTGTATCCCTTTCTTTACCCTCTGCAACTGAGTTCTACACCATCTCTCTTTGATTGTTCATTTCCTGCCCTGAGCAGAGCAGTTTCCTGTGGTTTCCATTCATTCTTGTTCTCATGTTGTCTTGTGGAATTACATCTCACCTGTCTTTGTCCTCCCACTTCTTCTTTCTCTCCTAAACTGTACTGTTTTATGCACTGAACCGTCTCCAAACTGTCTCATTCTAGCACTTCCTCACCTTGCCGGGTTGGCTCATTGTACTGACCCTGTGACTTTTATTACCTTCCATATTGAGATCAAGGTTTCATGGGCACTAAGCCTCTAAATTAGAACAACAATTGTTAAATGTATCTCAAATGATTTGGGCTGCTGGAGCAATGCATTTTGACTGAAGTATGCAAAAGTCCCAAGGCAACTAAAATGTTACATTTATCAAGCATTTACACAGTTCAACTTCTGAGGCATCTTATTAACGTTAAAACGTTGAAGCTAAGAGGTGATTTGGACAAACATGAGGCTTGGTAAATGATAGGAGAGAAGAACAAAGGTATACACATATTTAAACATAATAAGTTAGTTTGCTTGAGTAATGTCAGTAAGTCCACTAAAGAATATATAATACTTGATGTTGTCCAGCTGATAATATAATTTCTTTTCTTCATAAAATGAAAATATGAAGAAACAGAGATGTCTTTCATTATGTTTTTCATTTTCAGGCTCTTACAATACAGTTCAGGCTGGCTTCAAACTCAAGGCAAGCCTGCTGATTTAGCATCCGAAGTGTTGGGATTATAGGTTTACAATCCCACCACAAGCTCAACTATGCCTTGCAGCCAAAGCGAATCTGAAAACTTCAGTGTGCAGCAGCTTACTCTGTAGCGATACTTTCAAAGAAGTTAGCAGAAAAGTGTTACTAAAATCTTTAAAATCTTGCAACATCTGTAACACAATTAGAGAGTGTGACTTGAGCAGTGCCAGTGGAAAATGTGTTGTTTGAACAGATGTTGTAGCCATATGAGGAGCTGTGCCTGCTCACCCACTCACCTGTGTAGGTCTTTATCTCCAAATGGCCAAAGCAAGCCTCTTTGAACATGCAAAAAAAAAAAAAAAAACAAAAAACAAAAAAAAAACTCCTTTTTAAAAAAGGTACGCCCAGATTCAAAATAGCTTCTGCCATTTCCTCACTAGAGCTTGCATTCCTGTAAACTGAATCAGGAGGGAACACTCTTGATTCTAGGGTTCATACAGCCCTTGAAAGATTTAAAAGTCCTTCAAGCTGATATTTTTTTGAGTAACGATTTTCAGAATCCAGATATTGTTTAGCTTGAGTACAGCTTTAATATGTTTACTAAAAAATGAAGGAAGCACAAAAGAAAGCAATTTATTTTTGAAAAAGAAATATTACAAAGCAAATGATTAGTTTATTGCTATTGAATTCAACTCCATAGCATGCTTTGTAGTTTTATTTTCAAATCTGTACTGTTTACATCACCTGTCTGACGTTTTGTTTTTATATTCATGGGTGAAAATGTTACTTGTTTCTCGAGTTTCTGAAATACACCAGAGACATTAGTGCACAGGGAGATGGTACTTCTTGAGTTTCTGAAATACACCAGAGACATTAGTGCACAGGGAGATGGTACTTTGTTACCACACTTTCATTTTGACGAAGAACCTCAGTGTCCCAAGGACATGTCTCAGTACAATACAATGCCATTTCTCAGTACCTTTTTTTTTTTGTCTCTTTGTCGATGCCAGGAAAATCTCAAGAAATTTAAGAATGCTGTTTTCATGTGTATTCTGAAAACAAAATCAATAGCTATTGCCAGCTAAAACTCTCATCAGTATTCATCTGAAATCAACCCCAAGGAAAGTAAATAGATGAAGGTTTGGTGTGCAGATGGACTAGTGGAAAAATAAATAGTAATTTAGGGGCCTGGCCTTATAATTCTGTGTACTATGATCAGACCATTGGTATTGATAAGTTGTGCCCACTGAAACTAGCCTTCTCCTTTCCTTCAGAGAGAAAGACCTAGTTGTTCTATTTTAAATCCTGGTATGGTAGCTCATACCTTTAAGCCCTGCACTCCAAAGAAGATAAATAAAGATCACTGTGAGTTCAAGGCCAGGTTTCATTGCTAGATAGCTAGTTACAGTGCAAGAGGCTTGAAGGTCTGTAACTTCAGAACCCTCCTTCATTTTCAGCCACTTTCAAAACCAGGAAAACAAACTGCAGGAGACTGATTACTGGTCAAAAGATGAGGCGATGTGAACTGGTCCGAAAGTTCATAAGGATCCTATCCCACCAAAGTACTTCTGCTAAACCTTAGACATACACCATTTCTTAAGGAAAATCAAAATGGGCTTCTCAATCACCTGGGCTGTAAAAGAGTTTCTCCAGAATTCTATCTGTTCAGGACACTTTAAAAATAGGAGGCCTCCCTAGAAGTGCAAGGTGGTATGCAGTTTTTTTTTTTTTTTTTTTTTTTTTTTAGTCAGTGTCCACTCCTCAGGAGTGTGTGCTTCTACTCTGTAATGAACTACTTATCCATTACTATATGTTTTAACCTGTACTTCTATGCATTCTAATTCTTTCAGGGGGTATCACAAGGAGCAGAGAGTATAGGCAGGGCCTGAACACAGTAATGGCAACATTAGGGCTCATACAGTCAACAGAAATCCTCCCTAGGGTTCCACAGGGAAGCGTGAAAACTTTCCCAGCTGGGCTGAAGTCATTTCAAATTCAACTTAACCCACATATAACCAGATAAATAATGATGAGACTCAACTGCCTTTGACAGCAGCAGCATTTGAATCATGGGAACAACTTAAAACATGCCGAAAACTTTGACAAAAGCAGGTTTCAGTTATTTTATTTACATCAAACTCCTTTCAGCTCTTAAAGCCACATATCACAGTAATTAATAGTAAGATTGATTCTTCTAGAACAACGTGCCAGAGGGTTGTTAAATTGGAGTGTTTTTAACAACTTTCTATGCATTCTTCTCTTGGCAAAGAAACACAGCGCTCATCTCAAAATGGATAAGAGATGATGTATTCTGAAGACAAATACAAGTGACCATCCACCTGGAAATACAGATTTAGTTTACCCCCAATTCCATAAGTGATAATACTTTCTGAAGATTTTATACTAATAGAAGTACAGAACTCAGAAATCAAGGCACTTTTCAAATACATTGGAGGAAACATTAGGTAGGTAGTTTACAGCAGTGGTTCTCAACCCAATCCACTTGGGGGTTCAAAGGACCATTGGAAAGCACAGATATTTACATTAGGATTCATAACAGTAACAAAACTACATTCATGAAGTAGCAAAAAAAAGTTAAATGGTTGGGGGTCACCACAACATGAAGAATTGTATTAAAGAGTTCACAGCATTAGGAGGTTGAGAAGCACTGGTTTGGAGCCAAGAAGTGAAGCCTAATAGGCCACAGCTGCTATCCAACGCCAATCTTTTCCTCCTTAGTTGGTTGGAGTTTATTTGTATATTCGCAGAGGGTTTACTCCAGGGTCAGCCTGACGGTTGTGTTACATACAGAGGAGGGTGATACAAAACTATTAAGGGCATAACAATGTCCTTAAATAGCTAGGCTCCAGACTTGCAATATTACAGCTGTCTCCACATCATTGAAATCAATCTGCCTCATGGAAAGTTCAGTCAGATTCTCATCAAGAACTTCCCTCCTCACCCCTAATGGCAATATACACAACAAGAACGGCAATGAATGGAGTGAGTCCTGTTGAATGGCATCTCATCTGGTGTACCCTTACCTTATGATTTGATATCCCTAGGCTGAGGATATTGCCACTCATATGCCTTACATTGAGAACTCTAAAAAAAAATTAATAGCCTGAACTCTACTGTGCAAAAAGGCTAGTTTTCAGGGGAACTCAGTATAACTGACAAGAAAATAAACTATTTAAAGAATAAACAAATCACTGTGTTGTAGTTTAGCGGTGGTGAGAATGATCCACAGTGTACAACAAACCCACATGGAAGTTTATTGATAGGGAGTGAACAGAGTGGTTGTCAAAGCCTGGCTCAAAAGGGAGCTGGGGGGAAAAGAGAGGGGGAATGGGCGGAGCTTGCTTTTAAAGGGGCTTTAGGGCATGCATACAGAGGCTTACTCAGCCACACAGCGCATGCACGTAGATGACAGAGTGACATTCCGTCGTAGGCTTCTGGGCTGACTAAGTATTTGCCTGAATACTGACACTGCATGCACAGTCGTAAGACTCTGGGGCTCGCTAGGTATACATATGCCCGAGACTGACAAGCACGTCCAGCCGGATGACAGACTGGACTAATGCCTGAATGCTAACACACTGCACAACTTTTGTGGCTTTTTATGGTGACTTTACCCTCAGTGTTAATAATGAGAAAGAATGTATTTTCTAGCAAATAAGTGTATTTAAATACTCAATACCAATTACTATTAGTGTATCTTTTTGATGTTCCATCTTAACAGTTGCCATAATCAGAGTCACATATTTGACTTCATAATCAGCTTTCCGTTAATTACGTATGATTTCCAAATTTGCACGTTTATGTCTAACCCACCGAGCCTTTTATTTACTGCCTTTGTTTGACAAATCCCCAGTCTTTATTCTATTCCATCCTCCTAGGGTCTGCCTGCCATATGCTTCCTCTGTTCTGTAAGGATGACTTCTGCTCCTTCTCAGGCAGCCACGGAGGGAGAATGTGTCCTGAAAGACATTTCAGTTCATCATGCAACTTGTGCTGCTCTTGACGCTCAACGAACACGACACACTCCTACCCCACATAAAGAAAGCAGGCAAGCTTTGAGAAAAGGCACCTATTGGAAACCAAACAAAGGAGCTAGGAGTAAGAAGCAGGGAGGGTGTTGTTTCCTGTTATTATTTCTGTGAATGATGAACACAACACTTTCTAGTAGTTGAAGAGTCGTTTTCTCACCCGAGACGTGAAGAAAAGAAAAAGAAAAAGTAAAGAAGCAAAGCACAGCATTTGTGTTTTGTTTTCCTCCAAACCAGCAGGCCTACAAGTGAAAATGAGAACAAATAAAAATAATATAATTATATTATCAACTCCATGATAGAAGAAAAATGTAAGTCATGTATTGTTTCCCAGTCAATGATTTATTAACAATATATCAACACTGTACTAACTTCTTATTTAATATTCATCCACAAATTTATTAAAGGAAGAGGTTTTTTTTTTGCAGACATTGGATAAAAAATTACTCAGAAATTGGCCCTGCCTTCAAGTACTTGGCAAATTATTTATTCATTTAAGAAAAGATGTTGCGATGTGGTGAATGTGAAGAAGGATGTAGCTTCTGGATAGAGGTTGTTAGGAAAACACAGTTAATAAGAGGAGACGGCGATCCAAGCTTTCTAGCCATCATCCAAGGCTTCTTAGGGCAAATAATTCTGTGCTTCTGCAAGCATTAAATGGGTTCTCTGTGTATGATGTTCTTAGAGATAAGTTTTGTGGTAGGAAGGAGCATCCTTTGGGTATATGCCAAGAGTGGTATAGATGGGTATTGAGACTTTATACATATTTCAGTCCAGCAATGGCATGTTCCCCTAGCTGTACATCATTTCCAGCCGGAGCTGTCACTTGTATTTTTTTTTTATCTTAACCATTCAGACAGGTGTAAGATGGAATTCAAATTAGTTTTGATTTACATTTCACTGATGACTAAGAATTTTGATGATATTTTTAAATGTTTCTCAGCCAGTTGAGATTCTTCTGTTGCGAATTCTGTTTAGAACTGTATCCCATATTTTAATTGGGCGATTTGGTTTGTCCATAATCTCGTTTCTTGAGTTCTTTGTATATTTTGGATATTAGCTCTCTGCTGATATGGAATTGGTTAATATCTTTTTCCATTCTGAAGGATACCATTTTCTCCTATTGACAGTGTCCTTTGCTTTACAGGATCATTTCAGTTTCAGGAGAGCCTATTTATTGATTTTATTACTTATTATTTGATCTTGGTGCCTGCACTACTGGTGTTCTGTTCACGAGGTTGTCTCCTGTTGCCAATTGTATTCAAGGCTATTACCCACTTTATGTTCTATTAGGTTCAGCGGGGCTGGCTTTATTTCGAGGTCATTGATCTACACAGACACGAGGGCAAAGTGATATAATATCTTAGGGTGGACATTTTTACTATGTTAATCCTACCAATCCAAGAGAATGGGAACTCTTTCCATCTTTAGTTAACTGATGGAAGCAATGGCAGAGACCCCCAGCCAAACACTAGGTGGAGCCAGTGGAACCCAGAAGAATCCAGAGAGGTTGAGGACAGACACTAGGAGAATGTGACTCATGCAATTAACTAAAAAGGGCTCATAGAGACTGGAGTGATAGACATAGACTATGGGTCTGAGCTAGGTCCTCTAAATAAAATTTAAAATTGTTAACTTGGAGTTCTGGTGTTGCCCCAACATCTCAACAGTGGGAGTATGGGCTATCTCTGACTCTTTTTTTAAATTAATTTATTTTCTTATTAAAAATTTCTGCCTCCTCCCTGCCTCCCATTTCCCTCCCTTCCCCCGACCCCCACTCCCCTCCCCCTCCCTCTCCAGTCCGAGGAGCAGTCAGGGTTCCCTGCCCTGTGGGAAGTCCAAGGTCCTCCCCCCTCCATCCAGGTCTAGGAAGGTGCGCATCCAAACAGGCTAGCGCCCCCCCCCCCCCAAAGCCAGTACATGCCTTAGGATCAAAACCCAATGCCATTGTCCTTGGCTTCTCAGCAGCCCTCATTGTCCGCCATGTTCTGCCAGTTCTTGGGACCCCTTTCCTCAAACTAGGTAGCTATCTCTAGCCTTGATATAAGGGTTTGCTCCTAGTTTTATTATTACTTGTTATGCCACGTTCAGTGGATATCCCTTGCTTGCTCTTCTGTAGGATTTGGAGGGGATGGAGGAGGGGATCTGGAAGAGAGATGGGAGGTGTGATGGAGGAACTGGAAGGGAGGCGAAACTGTAGTAGGGATATAATGTATGAGAAAAAAATAAAGTGCCAAATTAAAAACAAACAAACAAACAAATAAGGATTTTATTAAAAAGAAAATACCAACAACAGAAAAGAAACTCTCAACAGTATTTGTGTATTTAATTTGAATATCCTCTTCAGTCATACTTTGAAAGTCTTGCACCACTTAGCACTTCTGCTTCTCAGCTTCTCAGGCTGCATAATATCAAAAATCCCGTCTCTGCTACTGGAATGAGGGCTCAGTGCAAAAACACTGCATGTTGTTCTAGAGGAAAGGGTTTTAATTCCTAGCATCTGCATGGTGGCTCATAACCTTCTGTAATTCCAGCTCCAGAGGATCTGACACCCACTTCTGACCACCAAGGGCAACAGATAATGTACAGACTTACATGCAGGCAAAAACCCTACACATAAATAAAACTTAGAAAAAAAGTAAACAAATTTAATCTCTTATAGTCCAATGTTTTTCTTTCCTTGTCCTTAAGTTGGGCTGATTATCTCTTCAAGGAGTTAGAAACTATTCATGCTTTTTCATCTTTTTCCCTCTGTGAACTCCTACTTTACCTATATAGTTTAATTGAATCGTTTTGGTATTTATTAATGCCTTCTAGAGACATATTATATATTTGAGGAATCATTTTTCTGCTGTAAGTATTTCAAAAATGTTCTACAGCTTTTAGTTTTAACTGTAATCTGCTCCACACACACAAAAATTCATTTTATATAATCTAATTTTCCAATCATTCCAAAGAATTATTACCAGAAGTGATAACTTGGTACTTACACTTATTTTAATATCACATATTGAACATGCATTTTGCAACAAGCTTCCCCTCCTCAGCCTACTATGGGCTATTTATTGGAAATATGGAATGACCCCTTAATGTTATCTTAATTATTTTGCAAATAGTAGGCTTTTTTTAGGGACATCACCCAAAACTTTTGTAATCAGCACCTATAAATACATTCTTCTTTCAATTTACTTATTTTAACATTTTAAAAAATATTTATTTATTTTTAATATCCTAGCCACCGTTTTCCCTTCTTCCTCTTCTCTCCATTTCCCCTCTCTGTTTCCATCCCCCAATTCACTCCTCCATTTTTGTTTAAGAAAAAACAGACCTCCCAGAGTCTCAGCAAAGCAGGGCATATCAAGTTGCAGTAAGAGTAAGCACTTTCCCGCATTTTAAGGCTGGGCAAGGCAATCCAGTATGAGGAATAGGGTCCCCCAAACCAGTAAGAGACCGCCCCTGTTCCCACTGTTCAGAGTCCCACAAGAGGACCAAGCTATGTGATTAGCTTTAATATTTGTAGAGTGTCTAGATAAATCCCAGGCAGCTCCCAGGCTGTAGGTTCAGTTTCTGTGAGCCCCAATCAACTCAGGTTACTGATTCTGTGAGTTTCCTTATGGTGCCCTTGACCCCTCCTGCTCCTACAGTTCTTCCTCCCCCTCTTCCATAGGATCCCCAAACTCTGTCTAATGTTTGACTGTGGTTCTGCCTCTGTTTCCATCAGTTGTCTGATGATAATTGGGCTAGGCTCCAATTACAGCACATATTTTTTAATCAATTTCTTTAATTTAATTTTTTGTTGGCTTTGCTCATAAAGTATTCCATGTATTTATTTGCAATTTAAAATGATTCATTCCTTTTTATTTTTCCAATTCCTTCCCTCTGCCTTTTTTTGCTTATTCAGCCACACTTCTTAAAATTGTGGACTGCTTACTTAAATAGTGTCTTCAATATTTACCAGAAAATTAGCTATCTAAAGTTTTATATTATTTTGAGCATAACATTATTTATATTATAAATATTTGCTTAAAAATATTCTGTTTTCCAAATCTTATGGAAACCTCTGGCAGTATTTTGACACTTGAATTGTGCCAAATTTGTTAATATTTTTTCATAGTTTCATCGCCTTTTACAGTTTTTTTAATAATTTTTGCAGATTTAATTTTTGATATGCAAAAAAGTGTAACAGACTTTTGTAGTGTGTATTCTTTGAAGTTACACTATACCTTTTGATAAACAAGTCATGGCTCATAATTGAAATTTTTCATTGTGTGTATTTTTCCTTGTATTTCATTTTGAGGTGGTTGATTTTTGTCTTTATTAAATGAGTGATTTTTTTCTCTTGATTCAAGAAAATAGTTTCTATTTTTCAACCTTTTTCACAATTTCTGTTTATTGTGAGGTATTTGTTCATTTGATGTTTGTTTTATTCTCATTTGTATTTATGACCTTCTTACCTCTAAAACTTTACTTCCTAAAATTTCAAATTTTTACTTTATAATGGGTTTTCCAAAAGCCTTACATCTTTTGATAACATACTATTAGTAACCTAAAATATCACCGAAATTTACAGTATGTATATAAAACTATTATAAACATTTTATGCATGAATATTTGAATATTTACATTAAGTCCTGATAAAATAAAGTTTTTATTCTAGTCACAAAGAAATGCTTATAAAAATATTGTCTTCATATATACAGCCTAGGAAATGGTACAAAGAGACTCTCACTACAGTCGTTCGTGATGTTATCTCTTGACTTCACATTCCAGCTTCCCTCTCTCCCTTTCACTTTTTGATTACACTTGAGACATTAATTCCCTAAAGGAAAAGTGGATACCTATTTTACTCAGCCTATCCATGTTAAGCAGATTTTTTATAGACTATTTTTACTGCCTGCTCTACCAAATAAGATAACTTGATTTGAATGCTTTCCTAACTGATTTCATATTAAATAATTTGCTTTCAGCATTGTTTGGCTCTTTGTTTTGTGAATCATTTCTGATGACTGTCTTCTGTATGTAAAAAATTTATTCCTGTGTCCTATGTATCATTCTCCAGAAAATTGTGTTTTCCAGAGATGAATGAAGAATTATTGTTATCCTACAGGCTCTTTCACAGAGGCTTGCCAACCTGCCACCCATCACTCAAAACTGGCCGTACTTCAAACACCGGTGGCTCGTCATCAGTAGCACACAATGGATATACTATCGCACAGCCTCCAACACTGTCTTAGAAAAGACAACAACATTTCGGTGTGTGATGACATTGTCTTTCTTAATAGCCACCATGTAAGAAATGAGAGTACCATGCAGGAGAGGCCACAGTAAATCTAGGAATTCCACATATCCTTTATTTTTGTGTTTTTTTTTTTCTTTTGGAACCCTTCCCTTGTTTTTCTCTTTGTTAAGCAGCTAGCTCACAGCTCACATCTTTTTGTTGTCTCGCTGTTTCTTAGCTGACTTCTTATAGGTGTGTCTTGAGTTCTTGTTTCTATAAGCGACATGCTTGTTTTCATATTGTTTTATTTCAAGAGAGATTAGTTCCATTTTTACTGGTTATATATAATTTTTTCTTGCGTTACATGTCTGCCTTTGATTTTCCGTTTTTAATATGGTAATTTTACATAGATATTTCTAACTTCTTAGATTTAAAATGAGGTAGTTCTGGGAACAGATAATTTATTCCTCTATAAATAGTGTAGGGAATGCCTGGAGAGTGGGCATGCATTGTAGCAGTTTGAGCTTCCTACTGCCGTCCATGGAAGCTTCTTGTCAGCAATTCTCTGTGGCCTGATTTGGCTTCCTGTAAGTTGAAAGTCCCAGTGACTCAGAGTTAACCTTGATGGGTCTGCTATTTTTGCTGTCTCTTCTCCAATACATCCATCTTCTCAGATGATAGAAAATTGGCAGCTGAAGATCTTTTTGTAGTTTGGAAACTTTCTCCCTTTTGACAGAGATAGACCTGCTGGGAAAGGTAGGAAAAGGAGCTAATTTCTTAATGCATTGTTATCTTTTTGCTATGCCTTAATGTTAAACTGGGTCAATGATACTTTTAGATATGGACCCAGTTCTCCACTATGTAATTACCTTTCCAACTGAGCAAAAAGGATAAAAATCATCCATTAGTAGTAGGACAGAATTTTGGGGAACATTACACTAGATATTCTCTCTCTCTCTCTCTCTCTCTCTCTCTCTCTCTCTCTCTCTCTCTCTCTCTCTCTCTGTCACACACACGCACACACACGTGTGTCTTTCATCAATTGCCAGCTATAACCTATATAACACCTACTCAGACATTAAAATATAAAGCATACTCATGTCTGGGCTATCACAGTTACAATACATATACATACATATAGCATACATTGTATAATAATACTTAAGTGAGGTTAAATAGATCTGTCTATTGAACAATTATTTACTTATGAATAGAATATGAAAGAAATGCCATTATCTTTCCATTGGCTTCGTGAAATATACAGTGTGTTATTATTAACCTAAAATACAGCAGTAACACAAAAGAACTTCTTGCTCCTCCATAATAGTAACATTATTTATTCATTATTTATTCATTGATTGCTTCTTTTTTTAATACATGCTTTTGGGTTTTTGATTTTACTTATACATGAAGAATATAATGTTATTGCAATTCTCTTGCTCTGGGGACCATATCTTCACTTTGTGGGTTCTGTCATCTATTGTACAGATTTTTAATTTAATAGATGAGTGTCACCACACTGATATCACCGCACTCGTCTGTTAATATTTCGTTTTCTGACATTGATTGTGTATACAGATGGTTATAGTTTTTCTGGGGCATGAAAGATACATTTTAACTGTGATTATTTTATTTATTTCTTTGACAAAGTGGATTGTTACCATTAGCATATTTAAATTGTGCCATTAACTCTATGTTTCAGATAGAGTAAATTTGGACACTGATCCGTTGATTGAGTAGCTTCCCTCACTTTGTAGAATTCTATCCACTGATAACTATGGTTAGAGGAAACTACAGTTTTTTTGGTGTAAAGTTGAGAGAAACAAAAACTGGAATTCCTAGGTTCTCAGAAATAACTAAAAACTCCTAGATATGAATTATATAGTGATCTCTCTCCTCATTGACTACTATTGTAGAGAAAGAAAAAAATGAATGCCTGAAAACTAATTTAGGAGGTCAGGTTAGTATATCTTCATCGACAATGAAGAGGATAAAATTAACTTGAGACAAGCTACAGAAATAGAAATAACAATTTTTATAACTCTTTCTATGAATTGCCACTCTTTCTTTGAGTTTCTATACTGGATTGAGAACAACAGAATTAAGTATAAACGTCAGTGCGGCTAATTTTCTGTTGCTTTGAAAAAAGAAACCAGATAGAGTCATGAGTTTGTAGAAGATGATGGGAAAGGAAAGATTTTACTGTTCCTGAAACAAGAAACAGTTGATTTTTGCTTTTGGAGTTTGCAAGGCCTAGAAATTTCTCTTTATCAAGGGAGGGTGTTGAATAATTATAGACTAGAGAGACCATAGGCCACAGAAGTTGAAATAAAATCCTCCAGGCACAGGGTACCGCATTACCCTTCCCAGCACAGAATTATCTGGCTGCAGATGCCAGTAACACTAAGACAGAGAAAGCTTGCTCTAAAAGTGAAGATGTCCTATTGGCCAACAATTTGATGCTGAAATCTGGAGCTCATAAAAGGAAACCCAACATAAAACCATCACTGTGGAGGACTTTAATTTAACCACCAAGCTGTTTATTCCTTTGTCTGGATGTAAAATTTTATACATATCTCACCTTACCCTTTGTTACAAGTTTTTATGATATAGTACCACCCAAGGGAGCTAAAGAATATAATGGTTACCACTCATAGGTCTGCGCCTTTAAGACATCGCACTTAAAAGTCTCCAAGTATTTCCATTTTAAATTCTCTAATGTGATGAGACATGCACATAACAACAGTGGAGGGCTTAAGATAGAAACATGGAGTACTTTCGTAGCTGGTTCTTAAAGATGTTGCGCTATCATCGTGCAACATGGTATCAGTCATACAAACCAATCTTGTTATAAGACACAATGTTATAAGACATGCTCCAACATTTTAAAAAGTAGAATAGCAGTTACTTCACAATTTTAAGATTGCTATCACAGATATTTATCATTTATTTACTATCAGAGACATTAGTCACTGATATAATATGGGCTAGCCTTATCTATACCAATGGTTCTACTTGTCTTAAATTAAAAATATGATGTAGTATTCCTTTCATGGTATAGTTTGACATGTGGTCAAACAACACTTTGGTGAAAATGATCACACACATCATAAGCAGCAAACATTTTAAAGAACTTGCTAAGGAATGGAGTGTGTGTTCCCCACCCTCCTCATACAACAAATTCATTTGCTTAAGCCCTAATTCCCCAAGCCATGATACTTCCATGTAACATAAACGGGGCCTGCTTGTTGGGGCTTTCTGTCCTGCCAGATTCCCACAGCTGTTTAGCCCCAAAGAAAATCACACAGAGATCTCTATATGTCATAAAGCTGATTGGCCCATTTGCTCAGGCTACTTTTTTGCTCTTGTAGCTTATATTAACCGTTATTCTGATCTATGTTTGCCATGTGGCTCAGTATCTTTTTTTCAGTGGAGCAGATCACATCCTGCTGCTTCGATGATCTGGGCAGGAGTGGGAAAAATAAACTTCCTCCATCCCAGAATTCTTCTGTTCTCATTGCATCATTTCTACTTCCTGTCTGGTTTTCTTGCCTATACTTCCTGCCTGGTCAATCAGCGTTTATTTAAAACATGATTGACAGAATACAGACAATTCTCCCGCACCACTTCCAGATTTGTTTTTCTCTAAGGGGTAATTAAATCTAAATGACATCTTACAAAGAGGTCTATGACCCAACAAGACTCGCATAGCTAAAAGAAGACTCACACGGTGAGGACACAGACAGAAGAGGGATATGTGTAAACCAGGAACAGTCTTCATCACCAGCTGGCCACACTGGAATCCTGACCTGGTGATTCCAACTCTTTAGAACTGAGAGAAAGTATTGCGGTTTGAGCCACACAGATTATGATATTTCCCCATAGCCACCTGAGCTGACTAGTGACATATCATATTTGGAGGTCATCTCATGTGGTACATGAAGACGCACAAGGAAATATGTTCTATAAGAGGTCCTTGCTATGGCACAGAAAAATCTGCATGTGGGAGCAATCCATGAACAGACTGCTGAGGGCTTTCAGAATAAAATCTAGGGTCCAGGGGACCCAGAATGGAGCCCAAAAAGAGCTTATGGAGTTTGGATTCAACGAAGAAGTACTCCAAATAGTAACTTCTGAAAATAACCAGAGGAAAGAAGAAGCTCATAGTTATATTCTAGACTTTTATTCATTTCTGGAAAAGAAAAATGTCAATATGATTATCACAGTATTAATGAAACTTTGACCAAGTTATGTGCTTGATGTTGTTCACTCTAAATTTAGGACATTAAAATGCATGTTGCAAATTACTTTTGGAAATAAGCTACCAAGCATGTGGGGTTATTGCAAAGTGTTCATTAGAGAAGGACATGCAATACAGATGATGAAGTGACTTATAAACTGGTTTCAGGCACAAGAAGTAGATGGGCACTCTAACCTCTTCTAAATTCTATAGCAATCTCTATTTACAGTAATAGAAAAGGATAATCACAATACAAGTTAAAGTTTTGTAATTTTATATATTGAAAATGTAGAGGCAGTCAGGTATAATGGTGGAAACTTCATTGTCTACATTTGAATATTTACAACAAGATATAAAAACAACAATACTGTTCATAAATGATTTTACTTAAATTATCTCATTAAATTTTCATCAAGACTCTTCTGTCAGGTTCTAGGGTTTTGCTCTCCATTTTATTCACAATAGACAAAAGCTTTGAATTATCCTCAAATCTATAATTAGTTATTGGCATAGCAATAATAAACTCGAGACTTAGGTCTTCAAAATGAAAATGTGATATCATCTACAAAATTTATTTTCAGCACAAAAACAGAAGAGAGAGATGCAGAATGGAAGACAACCAAGCAGAGCAATGACTATACAAAATGTATCAGCTTTCCCTTGTCCTTTACCCCTCAATTTCATCAAACACGTCCCACTATATTATAATTCTTAGAACAGTTCCTAGTATTTTCACTTTAAAAATGTAAAAAAGAACCCAGATTGAATCTATTTGAATAAACGATATTGTGGATTTGAAATACAAAATAACTTATTGCTTGTATCAGCTAATTGTTGGCAATGCAGACACATTTCTCATTTTGAAAATGAATCATAGTTCATATTCATGAATGTATCTGTCGTGGATTTATTGTAGGTAACCATGACTTTCTGTGTTTATATGGGTAGAAAGGAAGTTGGAACAAAAATCACTGTGTTTGAAATGGACAGATGCCTATTTTATAGTAGCTTCGTAGCCTATACCACAAATCATAACTTTGATATAAATATTGGTTGAGATGATAAACACAGTCTTAACAAACATGTTTCTGTAATGGTGCCTTTTTCTTACCGTTTTTCTTTCCCTACTTTCTGTGCTTTATTTTCCTGTGTATTTCATTCACCTCTAATCACTTGATGACCCCTGCTTATAGCCACATGGTAGCAGGTGTTCAGAGAACCATAGACTTCCAACTTTAAGTGGGAGATCACGTCTTCTCACCACCTGACTCACCCACTTAAGACTGAAATTGAGTTATGAGGGAAAGCAGTTTGCTTGTGTTTACAGTCATATCAGGTAAGAAAATATATCCTATTAGTTATTAAATGATATGTGCCAGATACTGGGAAAGAGAGACACTGTTGCTATCCCCATGACAAATGTGGAAACTGAGTAAGGGAAGAGATAAACCAGCTTCTCACAATCACGAGATTGCTAAACAACTGAATTAGGGTGGGGGGTCATGCTTTCTGACTTTACAGCCTGCCTATGATTGTATTTCTCTGAAGTCTTCTTTGGTTTACAGGCCCTGTGCTGCCTCCCTTTTCCCCACACACCCTAGTACCCTATGCTTTCTATGCTCTAGATTTTAGTGCTTTAAATACTGCAGTCAGAGACAGGTGGAAGGCTGTCATGAAAAGCACAGGCAGAAACATTCTTGTTTAGCCTCTTTTTATATCCTTTCCTCCCCTACAGATTAGGATATTTTTCTCAATTATGCATACTTATTCATTCTGCCAAAAATTCTCTTAAGGCTGTTAAAGATGTAGACAATTTTCTCAGTTTGATGTTCCAACGAAACCTGCTGTGTCTTTTTCATTCTTTGCAAAAATAGGCATGGTAGGACCCACCAGCTGGTAAAGTCATTGAGAAGCTAAAACTTTCTCTTCACTTTGGCCATTGTTATACTTCCATAGTTTCAGAATTTGAACAGCACTTAATATGTCTATGCTTTATGTTTTTCTTCAGAGAATGAGCATGCTGTTATTTGTTTGTAGTTGTTACAGAAGTAATCCCAACGAGAGAAATTATTCTTCAAATATCCATGAACACTGAATACTAAGTAATTCAGCAGCCTACTTATCAAAAAAACAAAACTAAATAAAAATCCCAAAATGCCAAATAAACCACCAAAAGAAACCTCACCACATAAAAGAGTATGGAGCCTTAGAAATGTAAATACATATACATATACATCAGCTATTCTTTTTGTTTAAAAGGAAAATATACTTTTATAATGTCTCTGGGGAGAATTCTGAGATTACTTACGAGGATACTAAATTTATCTACATTTCTGATCTAGAAAATTTACATTTTAAAAATTTCATTAAAATGTGTAATATAATATAGCAGTTTTTAAAAAAGGGAAACATCAGAAATAAAGTTAATGATCAACTCTGGGACATTTGTTGAATTATTTATGGTATAATAACAAAAATAAAGTATTATAGGGGCCATTAAAAGAAGATCATTGGTACTGACTCATAGTATAGAAAGTCAGTTATTCATAATTAATGAGTGAGCCAGTGAACAAGAGCAAAACTCATGAAACACCAAGAATGCTATCCCAAATTTTCATAAGGGAACTAACTTGAAAATATTTGCAAATTGTTTCATTTTTACAGCTATTCCAGCTGAATATTATTATTGCCACTTCTTTTATCTTAAAAACTTATTCATTAACTTTTGCCCATGACATCTTTTATACATGATGTTTGAGTAAAAGAGAACAAAAACCAGATGTGATTTTTGCCTTAAACATAGCCAGTTGCTAATGAATGTAGGTATTAAATAAACAAAAATCAATCTATGGAGATTACTAGGAAGGCAAAAACGCAAGGGACTATCAGATGATAAAATGACAATCTTCGGAAACACAAATTCTTGGGCTAAGATTCACATAAGAGTTACAGAAACCTTGCCTACTATGGTGGTTTAGATATAATTGTTACCCAAATGCACTGTGAGGAGGTGTGGCTTTGTCAGAATAGGTACAGCTTTGTTGGAAAAATTGTGTCACTGTTGGGGCGTATTTAAGGTTTCCTAAGCTCAAGCTATGCCCAGTATGGAACTCAGTTCACTTCTTATTGCCTGTAGATCAACACATAGTACTCTCTGCTCCTTCTCCAGCATCATATTTTCCTGCAGGTAACCATGTCCTGCCATACCTTTGAAACAGTAAGATACCAATGAAATATTTTCCTTTTTTTTTCTTTTAAAAATTTTATTTAAATAACATTTTTTTCATTTATTTTACATATTGACTGCAGTTCCTTCCCCCCTCCACTGCTTCTTTTTTTTAAGTTATATTTATTTTTTTTCTCATTTTTTTTTATTAAAAATTTCCATCTCCTTCCCTCCTCTTCCCCCTTCCCTCCCCTCCCTTCCACCCATACCCCCACTCTGCCCCTCTCCAAGCCAAAGAGCCATCAGGGTTCCCTTCACTATGTTAAGTCCAAGGTCCTCCCAGCTCCCCCTAAGTCCAGGAAGGTGAGCAACCAAACTGACAAGGCTCACAGTGAGCCCGTCCATGCTGTAGAGTTTATGCTCATCGCCGTTGTTCTTGGTTTCTCAGTCCTCCTCCACCATCAGCCACATTCAGAGAGTCCGGTTTGGTCCCCTGTTCCATCAGTCCCATTCCAACTGGACTTGGTGGTCTCCCGTTAGATCTGTCCCACCATCTCAATGGGTAAACGCACTTCTCACGGTCCTGACCATGGTCATGGTGTCTCTTCACAGCAATAGAAACCCCAACTAAGACACCTACCTCAAAGAAAACAGGGGGGTGGTTTTTATTTGAACCTGAACTTATTGGATGGATTTTTACAGACTTAAAATTTAAGCTTCATATGATTTTTGATTTTTCTTTTTTTGAGCCTGCGGGTGGTTTTTCATTTTCTCTTCTGAATTTCTTTAGCACAATTTGCCTTTTAACTCATCTGTTAATATAAAATATCATATCTTAATGTGTTCATTACTTTTATTCTCAACTTGATAGTATATTCATTCATCCTAAGTAAAGACAATCCTCTTGACTTCTCATTGCACTTACTATGAAACCTAATAAGTAATAGAGTATATATATAATATACATACATATATATACATATATATGTATACACACACACACACACACACACACATATATATATATAATGAAAATGGCCAACTTAGGCTCATCAGGAGTGTCACTATTATCAATCTACTTGTTAGAGTAGATGTGGCCTTGTTGTGTCACTAAGCGTGGACTTTGAAGTTTCACATGCTCAAGCCAGGCACAGTGTCACTCCCTCTTCCTGTTGCCTTTAGATCTGGATATAGAAGTCTCAGCTATTTCTTGAGCATCATGTCTACTTTCATGCCACCATGCTTCCTGCCATGATGATAATGGACTAAACCTCTGAACTCTAAGCCAACCTCCAGTTAAATGTTTTCCTTAAAAGAGTTACTGTGGTCCTATGTCTCTAAAGAAATAAAAATCCTAACATATATGTGTGTGTATTTGTATATATGTATGAACTAAAAAGAATATATATGAATATATATTTATATAAGTGTATATAAAAACTTAATCTCCAACTTCCTTAATTTTTTGATTAAAAGTTTTCTAATTAATGTAATTTATTTTTAGCTTGATAGGATCTAAATCATCTAGAAGACGGATCTCTGCGTCTGTCTTTAAGGAAGTTTCTGAATTAGGTTAACTGCCCAAAAGATGTCAGCAGTGTGTCAAAGGCTGGGCTCTTTGCATAAGAAGGAGAAGTGTAATAAAACTCTGGAACTCATCTGTTCACTTCCTAATTGCAGATGCAATGTGACCAACTGCCTTATACTTCTGTTACTTCTGTTTTCATTTCTCCCCAGGCATTATGGAATTCTACTTAAACTGTGAGCCAAAATAAAGTCTTCCTTCCTCAACTTTCTTTTTTATCTGTTATTTGCCTCAACAGTTTTTAAACCATCTATTATACTTATGTATGCTCCTTAATAAAAAAGGATATTTGTTTATTAAAGGATATTATAAGGATGAGACCTAGCCTTTAAGAAGCATGCTACAAGGGATAGATAGTTATCTTTGGAATCAGACATGTGTGCATTTAAATTGTACTTCTTAGATTTCTCACTGGATGAGTTAATCACCATTGGGAGAACAGCAGCAAATCCAAGGCGTTTTTCATAAGATAACTTTACTCAACTCCACAGTTATTCTCCTTTAACTCATTGGGTGGGTTGTTTGCTAGTTTATGCAGCTTCAATACTAACTCATACAGCAGGCTTCTAATTTTCTCTCTGCTCCAACCTTGCCTCATTTATATTTGTATCACATGGATTCACATATTAAAGTTTTGACCAACTACACATCAGAGCAAGAATGTTTGGAGACAAGTCTTTAAAGGAGTAAGGAAGATAAAATGTGATCGGATGAGTGGATACCATCTAATCTACCTGCTGATCAAGTTTAAAGAGCAAATCAGAGACAGACAAGTGTGGTGCAGGAGAATTGGCTCTATTCTGTCAATCATGTTTTAAATAAACGCTAATTGGCTGGTAGTCAGGCAGGAAGTATAGGTGGGAAAATCAGACAGGAAGTAGAGGAAAGACAATAAGAACAGGAGTATTCTTCCTGCAGTCCTTCCCAGACACCAAAAAATCAGGATGTGACCTGCCCTGCTGAAAAAGGTACTGAGCCCTGTGGCTAACATAGATAAGAGTAATGGGTTGATATAAGTTAAAAGAGTTAATAAGAAGCCTGAGCTAATGGTCCAATCATTTTATATCTAATTTAGACTCTCTGTGTGATTTTCTCTGGAACTAAACGGCTGGGGAACCAGACAGAAACCCCAACAGACAGGCCCTCATGTTACACATGTGAAAGACCAGGTTTCTGGAAAGTGGTGCTCTATACACCAGGGAAGGAGGTTTTAGAAGAAATAAACTTCTGGAATGTTTCTTTTGCCAAATAGAGGAAACAGCCAAATTTTCTCTATTTCTATTGGTTAGTATTTGATTCTGTTTCATTAGCTTTCATACTCTTCCAAAAATACTTTCTGCCTGGAAGTTCCTCCTGTAAAAATTAAAGTGTTATTTCTCTTAGGAGTATCATCTCCATTTTACAATGTAGTAACAGCCTTTTCTGATCTTTCTAAACTAAAATAAATAATATTGCATCCATTGTTATCTTTGTAACTGAACCTATTTTTCATTTTAGTATTCATTGCTAACCAATATCTGTACTAACCATTATCTTTTTCAGATGTTCTCTTAATTCACTTGAGTGTGTACACAGCACCTCCTTCTATCCACTTTAACAGTTTTGTGGCAGATGAACCATTTTGCTAAGTCTTTGGAGCTCAGAAATGCATTCCCAAGACATGTTTTATTGTAAGATTAATAACCCTTAAATTTTCATGATCAAAAAGGAAAGTACAACTGTGAGAAATGTATTTAATGACAAATAAGGAAGAGAGTTTCATTAATCAATACATGTTTTCTTATATGGCAATAAAATATTAAAGCTGTTAACACTTTTAAAACTACCCAAATTTTATAAATAGATCATATATGTTTTACCTTCTTATCATATCATGTCATTGCTTAAAATATCATCAGAGCTCAGTTGCTTACTGATGCTCTAGAGAAATATTTTGCAATTCATTAGGATCAGCCCTCTTCATTATGGTATTATGTGTCTAAAAGTTGGTTCTGATCTTAGACTGTCATTTAATAAGCCAGTGACCTGGGACAAATCTTTTAATACTGCTGACTTAACTGCTTCATCTGTAAACTATGAATAATAATATGAGCCTTGCCTGTCATCTAGGATTACAGCATGACTCGATTTTAATAATAACTTTCATTTTGTTCGCTGAAAAAAATCACTCTGTAATGGTGCGTGGCAGCATGGACTGAAAGACAGTGGAGAAACTGGCCACCATTTTCTTTTCATACCATTTCCACTGTTGTGACAATCTCTTCCAATTAGACTTTGAATGTAATGCAGAAGAGTGACAAGGATATTTTTAATAGAGTTAGATATAGGGATATTTTACCTACCATAGTAGGATATTAATCTAGTGAATCTCATTAGAAATTTGCACGGAGTAATTATGCACTGCTTTGAAAAGATGTAGGAGAACAGTTCGCAAGATGTGCAATATTGATTGGAAGCCAGGGACTGACAGTCAGGCTGAAGAATCACTGATGCCTCATGGAGATCTTGGCTGGAGAGTCAAGGTCTGTGGCTCAGAGAAGAGGATTATGGGTGGCAAAGGGTATGTGAAGCTGGGAGAAGAAAAACAGGAGTCAACATTATTATAACTTCATTCAAGGTTTTCTCAACTCTTTGCTGCCTCCTGAGAAGTTATTATTTCTAGAGCTAGTGTAATTAATAAGAACTCTTGTGAGTAGTACTCAAAACGGGAAATGGCAGTGACAGCATTTTATTGATGAGAGATCATTTACTTGAACTTTTTCTTTCTGCTAGAAGTCCTTAAATATAAATAACTCTTTAATACAATTTAACATTACAAATTATATGGATGTCAAACAGATGTGTAAATTTTCTTCATTTTTTAAACTCAATAATTCCACAACATCATAAAATGTGTTTAAGTCTAATCCACCATTCATTTCCTCTTCTCTAATTCTGCCCCTCTTCCCCCACCCCCAAACACTTTCTCTTTCAACTCATTTGCTCTGTTTTTAAACATACTGAGTCCATTTAGTGCTGCCTATGTGCATGAGTTTAGAGTCATCTCTTTGAACAAGAGTAGTGCCATATTCCTGAATAAAACTGATTCTTCTTCCCCCAGAATCCATCAGATACTAATAACCCTGCAGTTAATGGTTGAGATCACATGACTGCTCCCCTGTTCCCCAATCCATTTATTTTGGCTGCAGTAATACAGTATACAGATGCTGTGCATGCAGTCTCAGCTACTATGATTGTATATGGGCAGCAGCATTGTGATGCCAGCAAGTACTGTTTTTCTGCAGATGACTGCTTCTTATGGATCTTTTAACCATTCCAAACCTTCTGCCCCAATACAACCCTGGGGAAAGAAGTTGTGACATAGATTTCCATTTAGAACTAGCAACTCAATAATCTCTTATTCTCTATATGTTGAACATTTATAGGTCTGAATTAACCACCGTATATTATAAAAAGATATTTTTTTCTGATGAGTATTAAAGATGGACTAGTCTATGGATATAAAGTTAAGAACTTAGAGGGAAGTTTATTGCGGTATTCACTTAGAACATAGCAGTAGGTGATATCTGCAAACACGAATAATATTATCAAAAAAATGAAAATATTTAAGTTTAAAAAAGAATTATGTATATGTAGGAAGCATGCCTTATGAGTAACATGAAAATATGTGTCATATTCTTTTTTATGGTGAAGCATTACTTCATAAAGGTTTTGATGGTAGCTGAATAACATGCATACATACACACATATACACATACACACACAAACACAGAGAGATACAAACAGGAGGGAGAGAGAGAGAGAAAGGAAGAGAGAGACAGAGAGAGCAGGAGCAAGAACGAGCACGAGAAAGAGAGAGAGAGAGACAGACAGAGAGAGAGAGAGAGAGAGAGAGAGAGAGAGAGCGAGAGAGAGAGAATATAACATAGTGAAGGGAACCCTGATGGCTCTTTGGCCTGGAGAGGGAGGGGGGTGGGGTATGGGTGGAAGGGAGGGAAGGGAAGGGGGAGGAGGAGAGGAGGAGGGGAGGAGATGGAAATTTTTAATAAAAAATGAGGAAAAAAAATTAAAACCTTGGAATAGGGTCTAAACCTGACTGAGTGGAGGCATATCAATGTCAAGTTCTTGATCCTCACAATTTTCTGTTATTATATATGATATAGCCAGTATGTTAAGTTAGGTACAAACAGTAATACTTCTTTTTACTATTTTTTGCAAATTATTCTGAATCAAATTATTTTTAAAATGAAAAATGCCTCATTGAGTCAAAATAAAAAAGTTCTAACATCAAATCCTTGTTTTTCTATCATCACGAAAGAGCTACGAATTTAGATACATTTATTACTCAGCTTTTTATGGAGATATTGGAACTATCTTCTGTGAAAATGGCATAATGGTGTAATTTCTGCCTTCCTTTATAGTTAATATGGCATATCTTCTAATGCATGAACACCATAATGGTGTAATTTTTGTAATGCTGTATGGTTAATATGTGATATAATCTAATGCATGGACATGGCCAAGAAAAACCCAGTAATACTCCTCGTCACTGAGGGACCTTTGTTTATGGGTCTCTTGCTTTGAAGTCTCTAAATAAGAGCTTATTCAAGAGAAGAAGCCAACATGAATGACTGTCTCAACCTTTCACTTGAACAAGTGTATCTCTCTCTCTGTGGTTCTCTGCTTCTGTAGAATTCTTCATTCTCTCCTATTATTTAGCTGCCACATGGGCATTTCTAGCTGGGAACCTTGAGATCATTACTTCAGCTCCAGGGAATTAATTCTTGTATATTTTTTTATTTATAGCTAATTACTATCTTCTGGACCTTAGATATTATCAGCTGATTTTTTTATTTATAGGTTTATTTATTTTCAATCTATAGCTTTATATTTAAATATCAGTTAATAATAATTAGGTTATTTAAAAAATAAATGGGAACTGTTAGTTTGTTTTTAATAGTATTACTGGTGGCCCACTACCATATATAATTTTGGTCTATCCAAATACTTCAAAATAAGAAAATTTTACACTAAAATTCCCTCTTCTCAAGCTAAACTGCTTTACAGTATTGTATCTTAAAAAAAACTTTTTAAATTTATTTTTTTGTTGATTTCCCATCATATATCCCCATTCTGCTCACCTCCTCATCCTTTGATATCTACCCTCTGTCCTTGGAACTCCCTTCCCAAGATAAAATAAAATTGAAAAGAAAAAGAAAAGCAAAAACAAATTAACTTCCATACAGAAGGAGAAGGAGAAGAAGAAGAAGGAGTAGAAGAAAAGGAAGAGGAAGAAGAAGGTGATGAGGAAGAGGACGATATCTCGGCATAAAAGTTTTGTATCCTTTTGAAGGTAGAGATTATGCTTTCTTTAAAAAAAATCGTTACAGAATTGGGTCCTTTATGGACATCATTTTATGGGGGTGGGGAGGGCTTACAGTTATTATTATATGGATAATTTGCTATTTTGATAATTTTTCTATAATTTTTGTTGAAAACACATAGATCTAAAGAAGTAAGCTCTTCTGAGATAGGTTATATGAGCATCAATCAAGGAGATTTGACATCTTCATTTTGAGTAAACAAATATGGAAAGAAATCATAATGAACAACAGCAAAATACAAGAAAATTTTGTCATCAGACAAGTCTCTTTTACCATATGCCTGTGTTATAAATAGAAGAATATCCTGAGAAGCTTGAGCGAGAAATTGAGGGTATGAAAGTATTTATGAATCCTTGTAGTATATGGAGTCAAAGTGTAAAGCACAAAAGCAAACTGATTCACAACTTTTTTGAAGTATAATTTTTTGACCTTCATGTCATAAACTTAAGTCTTAGATAGCTTTTAAAAAGTATAATATAAAGCATATGATAGTTGATTTTTTGATGTCAAGATTTATTGATTGTTGATGGGAAAGAGATAATAATGTATATGTGCTAATAAATTCATTGACTTACAGACTCATTTTTATGGCATATACTTGAGTGATTGTTAGAGTGTTTGCAAGAAAAATAAACAAAGGTATGTTTAATACTTTGAATGATAGGACCCTTTACCTTAAATAAAACAAAGAATATAGAATTGATGAGATACCCATTTAGAATAGGGTATTCAGAAATGACAGGACTGAGATATTTGCATAGTGTTTTGAAGCAGTTGAGATGATAATATACAAATATATGTAAAAGGAGTCCTCCAGAGATTTCAGGAACAATAAAAGGCTAGTGTGATGCAGAAAGTGGTGGTGAAATAATATGGCTAAGAGGAATATGAAGCCATGTTGCTGGACAGTTCTTCTCAAATTTTGACTTGCTAATAATGTACTGAGATTCTGAATTATATTACAGTTCCATGAGTCTAGATTTCTCTGTTCCTTATGTTTTCTACGGTGCTGTTGATGTAAGTCGATCATATTTTCCAGTTTCAAGGTTCCAGCTTTCATGCCACATGATTGCTGTGGGCTGCATGTAATAAGTTTCAAATAGCAAATCTAGTGCATGTTATCTTATTTGACTAGACCCTGCATATCAATTTATTATAAGGTCATGGGAGGTTAGCATGGGTCCTATCCTTGTTAGGAAGGTCACTAGAAGTAGAAAATTTCAAAAAATAGACACATAGTAGAACATATGTGAGCAAGGAAGCAAGAGATTTATTTATATATAAATAAATATAATATGATTTATATTATTATATTATATGAATTATTATAATTATTATAATATATAATTATATATTATTATATGAATGATATAATTATTATATTATATGAATATAATAAATAGAAATATGATTTGCAATTTATAGATTGCAAAAAGAATACATCTCAAATAATATATATTTATATGTATATATAAACACACACACATATATATAAATTTATATATATATATATATAAATTCCCTCTTCTCAAGCTAAACTGCATTGCAGTATTGTATCTTTTAAAAAAACTTTTTAAATTGATTTTTTTTTGTTGATTTCCCATCATATATCCCCATTGTGCTCACCTCCTCATCCTTTGATATCTACCCTCTGTCCTTGGAACAAATATATATATATATATGTATACACACACACACACACACACACACACACACACACACACACACACACACACATATATATATATATATATATATATATATATATATATATATATATATTTGTTTGGATTTTCCTCCTGGCTTTACTCTGCTAAGGCATTGGCCAAAACAGTTTTTTTTCATTAACCAATAAAAACAACACATATACAGAAGGATATCCGAATCACTTGTCCTCTGATGTCTATACCACAACATGCTATATACAAGTACACACACACACTGAATATAATAATTTTAAAAAATAAAAAGAAATATTGCAATCTATAATCATTTATGTATGTTATGATAATTCATTTAATCAATTTCTTAAGAAAAATTCCTCTACATTCATAAAGATTGAAGATTGGAAGGAACAGCCTTAGTCTCTACTTGAAGCTCTACCTCACAGATAAGTTTACCTACAGTAAAACAGAGAACTATCACTACTTTAAAGATCCCAGACACCTCTGCTAAAAATGAAGTTGTCATTTTGATCCCTACATGCCTGGAGTTTTTACCCCCTCCCACTTCACTAGGCTCAAACTTTGATAGGGAATTGAAACACACTAAGTGTGGCAGTCGTTCAGCCCTTAAGACTAACGCAGGAGACAGAATATCCACTTATTTTGAAATGGTTGATCAATCTACAATGACAGTTTTAGTGATACTACTAACTTTCATATCCATTGCCAAGAAAAGATATAGTGTGTCCCCACTTGAATACCAAACAATTTTCTCTACTTACAAACCTCCTTTTGTGAAACAAAGCTATTCCATATAGTGGATTCTGATTTCCTTCTCCCAGAAAAGTAACTTCAGACAACATTTGAAAAGGTTATAATCATTCTTGGCCTTTTCAAAGAATAAATCTGAAACTTTGCTGCTTCCAATTGTGTTCATTTTGATGTTGGAGTTTTCTAAGGCCACCAAGAAGCTACCAAGATGATTTCATGTACCTGTCATCACCAAAGTAATAGCTGCCATTACTATTACATTAGAAAACAAAGCATGTGCAAACATACACAGCTGTCGTGATTTTATATGACCCAAGTCAAAACTGAGAACATGCTTTTAACTTTCCTTTTCAGGGTGATCTGTAGATGGTCTGATGAAGATGGCTCATTGTTAAAACATGCTCATCTTATAAGTGTGTTATGGTAGACATCTATGATGGTTTGACCCAAGTTTGCACATGGATCCTATACCCATTCAGGCTGTATCTCACTTCCTATCTTACACCGTCATTGCCTAGCTCCTCTGTGGATGTCCTATTGATGGCATTGCCTGATTTCTGACTGGTGATCTACAGCTCACCTGTGACAGTATCTGTCTGGGTTAAAGTTTTCACTAACGTGAGGTTGCAAACCTCAGCATGTGCTTCTGTTTATTAAGAGTCTGTGGCTTTATTTATATTAGTGTAGGAATTTTAATGCTGCTAATTCAGTGTGTCTCAAATCTATGATATCTGGATCAATATTTTCAGTGTCTCCCGGATTATATAAGAAAATAGAAATTATCAGGCTTTGAAACATTCTTGTTTTTCTGAAGTGAGACCCAAGAATCCTTGCTATAGAATCATTCTATGTAATTCTATAGAATACAAAATTTTAAATTATTGTGTATTGTTTAATAAAATAGTTAGAATAAACAGATATTTATATTCTATGAGAGAAATTGTATCTGAATCTAATGAGAGTATATTTAAATGGAGGTTCCTTTTAGGACTTATTAAACAATTTAGGTTATTGAATATTTTAAAGAAGTATTTGGATAATTTCCTTATTGCCATTATATTCCATAAAATACAAATATGAAAATCAAAATTCTTTAATATACTAAGAAATGTTTTGCAATATAAGAAAATATTACAATTATGCAGTTATGTGACCCTGATTATTTGAAAGCATGAAAAACACAACAAACAATTAAGGAGATTGTTTATAGTGCCTAGTGCTTTAATATAAGTAAGAGATTATAGCTAAATTTTAATTGTGACTGACAAGGTGAGTCTATTGGGAGTGCCTATTTTTAAATCCCTTGTCTCTTGCATAATTGGCATAACCTTTCCCACCTTTATCAGCAAGAGAAATAATGAGACCTTTCATTTAATTCCAGTCTTTCAAAGTCATTTATTCTAATCACTGAGCATCTCTTTCTGTAAAATTGTTGGGTACTACTCTTTGGGTTTTGTTTCTGGTGTAGGCGGGAGAGAGTTACAATAACTTCTTCTGAAGGTCATTTTATTCTTCTAAGTCCAACACGGTTCACAAAGGATTTTTTTTTCCTACTAAAGACAGACTGACACAGAAGAACTGAAAGCAAATTGTGTGTTTTAAATACACAGAGGAACCTTAGACGGAGGAAGAGCTGAGTCACGCAGCTAATGGGCCACAGACATGGTGCCCCAGAGGCTCTGCCCTCCTGCTACTGACAATTGCAGTCATGCGTGCCCTGTCTACTGACAGTCACCTTGTGGGGGTCTGGCTGCAAAATCACTCCTGCTCAATTACAGCTTCTGTCGCCATATGATCTCTCCCGACCCCCTGGAAGAATCAAAAACTTTCAATCTTCTCTCACACTGGGAAGAAGTGAACATCATATGGTGGAAATAATTGAGGAAAATGACTCAAACCCTTCTAAAATTTGCAAAGTATTCATCGTCACTTTGAGGACCCCTGCTCTGCAAGTGTTGGGGAATGCACTTTTGAAGGCAGCCATTCTTTCTGGCTCTTGGTGTGACATTTTTCTATTTTTAATCTGGTTTTGTCGTTGTTTCATATGGAATATTTGGAGAAGAGGGAAGTGCATAGGAAAGCTCAAGCAGTACAATAAACTCTTACACTAATTAAGACTTTTATTTGGGGGAAAATTACATATTTAAGGTACAAAAACATCCAATTGAAGTCAGAATATAGTAGAAAACAAGATTGACTTAAGAAATAAGAAATTGTGTAGCAATAATGGATCCCATGCAATATTTGGATTCTTAAAATTATTTTCTACCTCCATGTTCCTCATACATTCTCAAACTTAATTTTATCAGAATTATATGAATCTTTATCACTAAAGGGTATTTATAGACTTTTTTCAAAAATCAGAAGTGGATTTAATTTTGTTGTAATAATTAAAATTGAAATCTCCACTGATTGTCATGGAGACTTATAATCTGAACTGGTTGCCAATTTGGTATGTGCCTTAAGTTTAAAGGAACCTTAAATTTGAGAAAATTCTTCAAGCGGAAGTGAATAGCAGTGTGTGATTGTTTTGAAATTTAATTCTTAATATCTGTACTTGGTCTATTGTTTTGGCTTGTCATATCAATAGCATTCACCGATTTTGAATTTTCCCTTCTGAAATAACTGCAGAAAATACATCTTTACTCTCAAAGCTTAGCAGGCCTACATCAACAAGAACTACTGAGATCTCATCTTCAGAAAACTATGAGATGCATTTGGACACATGAGAGAGACACAATACAGATTTTTCTCATCATTGAGGATTCCATTGCGATGTCACCACACACGCTTAATGCATTCATGGTTGGTAGAGGGTAGTTTTTTTTTCTCCTGAACCTTGAAAAAGTGTCTAGCTTTCTGTCTACATAACCATTGTTTTATTATTTTTCTAGTGCAGAATCTATATCTGACATTTTTCAAGAAACAGAAAAACAGTCAGTGTGGGCATTGACTCAAGAAAACCATCCTAAAGACATCTTTGTAATTGTGCTCTTAGATGCACTTGCAGCAAGAGCTAGCTAGACTTGTAAGCATTGCGTGTGACAAAAGGGGTAGAAAATACTTAGAATCCTCTACCATGTTGGAAATTTAGAAATTATTTATTTTAAACTCTCTCACTTCATCTCATCAGATGTTTAGAAGGATGTTTAGAGCTGTCATGTGAATTTTTTTCAGGATGTGGTTAGTGGCATATTCTGCACTTTCTATGATCTTTGGAATAAATGAGAAGGTAAATCTAGCATGCAAATGAGTATTATGAATGAATTACACATCATTTGATACATAGGGTTTTAATAAATTTATTTAATGCTAATGCTTTACTTTAAGTATCATACTTGTTTCTTTATGTAGTGTGTGTACAAGAAGAACCTATTTTGTATTAGCTTTAAATTCACAAAGATTTTTCAAATCATGGACTGCAACTTACAAAATTGTGTGTGTGTGTGTGAGTGTGTGTATGTGAGTGTGTGTGTGTGTGTGTGTGTGTGCCTGTGTTTGACTGTGCTCTGGATAGTGGTTAGAATATTCTTAAGACATGGCTTGTACATCATCAAAAAATAATCAATGCCAAGGACCAGTTAGGGAATGGTATTATGTGTTTCCGAGACATATGATTCCCACAGAGTGGACAAAGAGTGCTATCATTGCAAAGCTCCTTCCCAGCAGGGCAGCTTTAGCAAGGAGATAGATGACACAGTTTTTTTTCTTCTCCTGTGGACAAAGAGCTTGTCACCTCTTCAGCACATTCATTCTCGCCTGCGTGGGGTTATGTAACCCATAGTGATTTTCAACCTTAACTTGAAAAAGTCCCCTTAAAAATCCCCCGTATTATGATTATTTTCGAGAAAAGATTACAAGCTAAATTTAATATAAGCGCTGATAGGGTCTTCTCTCACACAAGACATACATCTTGCCTAAGAAAAAGACAATGTATGAAATATTGTTTATTTTTCCTGATTCTCTAAATCAATAACACTATTATCAGTGTTTATTAAAATACAGTTTTCCATCGATATTTCCTATGCATGAATTTCAGAATTCATCTAAATAATGATTTCCAAATTAAAGAGAGCATCTTCAATAAATGTGTTCACTTAATCATTTGACTATTTAGAGGTTCAAGTTCCAGAAATTGTCATTCCTTATATATATGAGTTCTTGTCAGTATGTGTAAGATTTATAATGTTAGAAAGACACCCATTGAAGGTTTTTCAAACAATTACATTCTTTATTGATTTTTTTATGAAGCTCTACATTTTCTCTGCTCCCCTCTCTGCCTCTCCCCACTTCAACCTTACCTCAAGGTCCCCATTCTCCCAATTTACTCAGGAGATCTTGTATTTTTCTACTTTCCATATAGATTAAATCTATGTAAGTTTCCCTTAGTGTCCTCATTGTTGTCTATGTTCTCTGTGATTATGGTTTGTAGGCTGGGTTTCTTTGTTTTATGTTTAAAAACCACCTATGAGTGAGTACATATGATACTTACCTATCTGGGTCTGGGTTAACTCACTCAAA
This sequence comes from Arvicola amphibius, assembly GCF_903992535.2. NCBI lineage: Eukaryota > Metazoa > Chordata > Mammalia > Rodentia > Cricetidae > Arvicola > Arvicola amphibius. Next base: position 33,076,056 of record NC_052047.1, on the reverse strand, counting down.
ATAATGTTTTTTAGTCCATCCATTTGACTGCAAAATTCAAGATGTCGTAATTTTTTTCTGCTGTGTTGTATTCCGTTGTGTAAATGTACCACAATTTACTTATCCATTCTTTCGTCGTGGGGCATTTAGGTTGTTTCCAGGTTCTGGCTATGACAAAGAAAGCTGCTATGAACATAGTTGAGCACATGTCCTTGTGGCATGATTGAGCATCCTTTGGATATATACTCCAAAGTGTTATTACTGGGTCTTGAGGAAGGTTGTTTTATAATTTTCTGAGAAATCACCACACTGACAGCCAAAGGGGTTGCTTCCATTCCCATCAGCAATGCAGAAGTGTTCCCTTTGCCCCACAACCTTCTAACACCACATCACACAGAAGTCTGACCTCCAAAATATACAAAGAACTCAAGAAATTGCTCACCAAAGAACACATAATCCAATAAAAAAATGGACTACAGACCTAAACATAGAACTCTCAACAGAGGAATCTAAAATGGCTGAAAGACACTTAAGGAAATGTTTAACATCCTTAGTCATCAGAGAAATGCAAATCAAAACAGCCCCGAGATTCCATCTTATACCTGTAAGAATGGACAAGTCCAAAATCACTGATGACAAACAATTACATTTTTATTTTATCCTCATTACCTGTTCTCTCTCCTCATCCTTCTCTCTTCCTGACCTCCCTCATTCTTTTTCTATCAGCCAGAGATTACTGTTGGAATGTAAGTTTCTTTCAGGGACACATACTGTCGAATTGCACTGTTTTGGTGGCATGAGCATTGCTTTGACTTGGTAGTTATTCAAACACTGTAAAAATAATATTTTCTAATTAGAACATTGTTTTGGATTGGTATTTTTTTTCTTTTTTTCCCAGTTTATTTATTTTTTATTAAAAATTGCCATCTCCTCCCCTCCTCTTCCCCCTTCCCTCCCCTCCCCTCCACCCACACCCCCACTCCCTCCCTCTTGAGGCCAAACAGCCATCAGGGTTCTCTACACTATGTTGAGTCCAAGGTCCTCCCAACTCCCCCCAGGTCCAGAAAGGTGAGCAACCAAACTGACAAGACTCACACAGAGCCCGTCCATGTCGTAGAGACCAAGCCCATCGCCATTGTCCTTGGCTTCTCGGTCAGCCTCCAGCATCAGCCACCCTCAGAGAGTCCGATTTGGTCGCATGTTCCATCAGCCTATAAGTCGAAAAAATCCCAGAGAAGCTATATAAGAAGGTGAACCCAAAGAAAAACATATAGTTATCCTCCTGGATACTGGAAGTAGACAAGATTGCCGGACAAAAAATGGGAACATAGGGGTGGGGTAGGATGGGGGGAGGGGGGATGGGGCGAGAAAAGTGTGAAGTGGAGGATGGGAAGAGCTTGGGGGAATAGGATGGTTGGATTGGTATTTTTTAAAAAATCTAATAAATTTAAAAAAGAAACTCTATCTTTCTTTTAATATTTTATATACTGTTTTATTCAGTTTACATACCAATCACTTCCCTTCTTTCCTCCTACTCTCCCCACGTCCCATGAATCCACTCTTATCCGCTCCTCAGAAAGGGTAAGGTCTCCCATAGGAAGTCAATAAGGCCTGTCATATTCAGTTAAAGCAGGAACAAGCTCCTCCCCACTTGATCAAGGTTGAGCAAGGCATCCTGTCTTATGAAATGGGCTTCAACAAGCCAGCTCATACACCAGGGATAGACTCTGGTCCCGTTGCTAGGGAAAACAAACAGACAAGGCTATGAAACTTTTGCCCATATGCAGAGGTCCTAGTTTGGTCCCACAGAGGCTCACACCAGTTGTCAGTCTAGAGTACATGAACTCTCACAAGCTATGTTTTTGTGTGTGTCCCCATCATTATCTTGACACTCCCCCCTCCCTGCTCACATACACCTTCCTTTCTGTCTTCTCTTGTAGCTCTTTTTGGTGCTTGAATGTGCCTCTCTGCATCTGCTTCCATCAGTTACAAGATGATGACTATTAGGATAGTCACCAATCTGCTTGCAGGGGAAGGCCAGTTCAGGCACCCTCTCCACTATTGTTGGGGCTCTTAGCTAGAATGACCATCCTCGTGGATTCCAGGGAATTTCCGTAGCATCAGGTTTCTCCCTAGTCCTGTAATGACTCTCTCCACTAAAATATCTCTTTCATTGCTCTCCCACTTAATCTCTCCCCCTACTCAACCATACTATTCCCTCATGTTCTCACCCCCATCCCCTCTTTCTTTTCTGACCTCCCTACCCACAGTTTACTGAGATCTCATCTATTTCCTCTTCCTAGAGTGATACATGTATTTATTTTAGGGTCCTCGTTACCTAGTTTATTTGGAGGTATGGATTGTGGTCTGGTTATCCTTTGCTTACATCTAGTATCCACTTAAGAGTGAGTACATTCTGTGTTTGTCTTTCTTGGTCTGGGTTACCTCACTCAGGATGATTTTTTTCTAGTTCCATCCATTTGCCTGAAAATTTCATGATGTCATTGTTTTTTTGTTTTTTGCTTTTACAGCTGAGTAGTACTCCATTATCTACCATATTTCTTTATCCATTTTTAGGCTGAGGGACATCTAGGTTGATTCCAAGTTGTGGCTATCACAAATAATGCTGATGTAATTGAGCAATTGTCCTTGTGGTATGATTGAGCATCTTTTGTGTATATGCCCAAGACTGCTATTGCTGGGCCATGAAGTAGATTGATTCCCTATTTTCTCAGAAATTGCCAAATTGATTTCAAAAGTGGCTAGACAAGTTTGCACTCCCACCATCAGTGGAGGAGTGTTCCCGTACTCCACATCATTTCCAACAGAGGCTGTTGTCAGTGTTTTTAGATCTTTGTCATTCTGACAGATGTAAGATGGTATCTCAGTGTCATTTTGATTTGTGTTTCCCTGATGATTAAGGATGTTGATGGATTCCTTAAATATCTTCTAGCCATTTTAGATTGTGAATCTGTTGTGAATTCTATGTTTAGATCTGTATTCCATTTTTAATTGGATTATTTTGTATTTTGATGTGTAGTTCCTTGAGTTCTTTATATATTTTGGAGATCAGCTGTCTGTCAAACATTGGGTTGGTGAAGATCTTTTTCTATTCTGCAGGCTGCCTTTTTGTCTTATTTACAGTGATTTTTGCCTTACAGAAGTTTTTCAGTTTCAGGAAGTTCCATTTATTGATTGCTGCTCTTAATGTCTGTGCTGCTGGTGTTATATTTAAGAAGTGGTCTCCTGTGTCCATGCATTCAAGGCTACCTCTTGCTTTCTCTTTTCTCAGGTTCAGCATACTTGGATTTATGGTGAGGTCTGTGATCCACTTGGACTTGAGTATTGTGCACTATTGTGCACATATTGTGCACAGATATAGATCTCTTTGCAATCCTGCTAACATACAGGAAGATCTCTTTGTTTATGTAAGATTCCATTTGGTAAACTGATTCTTTCTCCAGTTTCTAGTCTGTACTGACTGCTACAAACAATAAGGACACAAGGTTGACCAGCCAGCTCTCAAAAGAAGCAAACCTAGACTTGAAAGACTTTTTTATCTTATTATGTGATGTTAACAAGTTACATACTCTTGGATTGTTTTCAGTCAGATATAAATTAGAAGATATACCAAACATAGTTAGAATATTTATAAGTAAGAAGAGATTTTTAACAAGGTTCTAATTTTGTCAAACAAGCCATAGGAAAGATTAAGAACAAAGCCAGTGGCAAGCAACAATAGCAAATATAACCATCATGGCCATAATCATGGCAACAATTAAGAATTTGTTCACAGGAGTAACAAGATTCTCAAGCTTTAAGCAAGTGAATAGCCTAAGTGAATAGCCTAAGATTTCTCGTAACCATAGAGTTCTTCTAGAGAAGGATTTACATATTAGTAATAAGCACTGAAGATTTAAATAACAGTTTGAGTTATGCTCCCCAAAGGCTAACTAAACATTGTAGAGGTAGAGAAATATTTCCCTAAAGTATGTCTCTCTATCTAATGAGTTATTCTGATTTGCATTGTTTACCTATTCAACAACGTCTTATCCATCTATGTAATGTATCATATTGATACATTCTGTGTCTTCACTCTTTTTCCTCAGGGTGTCTTCAGTGTCTACATATAGTTAAATATATTTGTACTAGTCAACTTTAAGTGACTATTTCAAAATACTTGAGAATAATAACTTAAATAAGGTAGTTTTTGTTCGGCTCATCGGATCAGAGGATTTAACTTATAATTAGCTGAATCCACTGCTTTAAGGTTGTTCTGAGGAAGAATCACCATGGAAGGTGAACATGGTGGAAGAAAGATGATGGTGAGGAGAGTTAAAAGAGTAGAGAGGAAGATGGAGAGCGATGGTGGGGGAAGGAGAGAAGAGAAAAGTAAAACATAGTCTATGAAGGCATGCTTTCTGTCACTTCCTGCGTCCATCTAGAGCACATCTCTGAACATAACTTAGGCGATGCTAGGAACTAATGAAGTCTTTTTCCATCTTTAAGATTAGAGACTCTTTAATCATATCAGTTCTCAAGACCCTAGCTCACACCTTCAATGCATATATAAGTCTTTGTGGGGCAGTTCATTCTGAAATTGTAACAGGATATATAATTTTTCATGTTAATTATGATTTATCTGATAGATTGTAATCTCTGTAGGTAGAGAAATCTTAGTTGCTCTTATTTTTGAAATGCCTGGCACACACTAAGCGTGAGGAAATATTTGCTAAATAATTAATAGGTATAAGAATTAGAACCTTGTCTGGTTATAAAATGTATGATCAATAAGGGTCCAGCCAAAATCAATATCTTAATTGAAAATTTACCAAAGGCTTCATTAACCAGCTTTATTGGTCATATTTTGGTTACTTTCCAGGTTGCTAGAAAGACAGATAATGATTGTGAGTTATTGGGATGCAGAGCAGGTGGACTACATTGGAAAGAATGGGAAGAACACATTATAACTGAGACCTTTTCACTATGCACATTTCATACCCACTGCTCATGGATTCTGTCCACCCACTTATACTGAGCTAAAGGTGCCTTCAAACAGGTAATTCTGCCAAAAGATAAATAGAAAATGTTCTAATCGTTAGAAATCAAAGTTTGTTTCTGCGGATACTAAATTATTTAGCACGTATCATTTAGAATATCTAGTAGCGAAAGATTTATCATGGAGACAGGAAACATTGCCAAAGACACACTCTTTTTTTTTTTTTTTTCACCAACATTCTGTCTTTTATTTCTTGATAACAAAATTACTACTGGTAAATTTGTAATATATTCTATAATAACATTTGGATGAAGCCTATGATATGGTTAAAGGGTTTCTTAATTTTCATGTTAAAAATTCGTATGAAGAAGTTGCAGGTGATACATTTTTTCCCATGTTTTAACCAAAGAACACTTCCTGCATGTTTTATGTTATAAGGATATGACTACACACTCTTGTGCTCAGAGCCTTTATCAGTTAAAGGCAAGGTGCATGATTTCTTTCATACCACCCTCAAGCTCTTTCAAAAGCCTCAGCAGCATAAGCTGCTAAAGTCCTCCATTATGAGAACAAAATCAGCAGGTCCTATGTAAAACCGACTGCTTGTTAACCCATTTCAGTAAATCAACAAAATACTTGCCTCTATTTTTTTTTTTTTTTTTTGTGGGAGACCACTTGGTATTGCCTTTTGTGGGTGCTAATTTTTTTGATCTCACAACCAGAAGCCTGCATTATAGTCCTAATCTCTATCCCCTTTTGTTTGCACATTCTCCTGCCTATTGCCTCTGCCACAGACCACATGTTGACACTATCACCACAATGCTTATAAGGAAGTTGAAGTTACACACAGTTCTTGTTTACTCAACTCCTTCTGAGGATCTAGCTAGGGCCGTATGGGAAACTTAGCAAAGTATTACATATAATTTTATTTTATCTATGTAGTCTTTGAGATGTTCACATCTAAATCTAAATCTAAATCTATCTATCATCTATCTATCATCTATCTATCTATCTATCTATCTATCTATCTATCTATCTATCTATATGCAATCCATTTTGATCATACGTTCCCTTTTCCTCCTCCAACTTTTCCCAGAGCCATTCTGTCTTTTCTACTATTCATGTCTTCTTTTCTTTCCTTGTAGCCTGTTGAGTCCAATTAGAGTTAGCTACTCATGTATGTTGGATCATCCTCTTAATCCTGGACAACTGAGAGTTCACAGCCCTGAAGGAAACCAGATTCTCTTCCGAGAGTAGCTATTAGAGACCGAAAAATCTCAGCTAGGGCTGAGGCCTGGAGAAGCACTCCTTTAGTCATAGAGTGTTAATTGTCTGACCTTGTGCAGGTAGCTGCTGCTGCTGTGAGTTGAGGAGTATATCGCTCTTGCCATATTCAGTTTTCTAGCCACACACTATTTTGTAGCAGTCAAAATATAGCTACTTACTTAGCAGTTCAAGATGAGATGTATTGTTCTGCTTTAGCTGTTCATGACACTCATCCAGCAAATTTTCATTAGATGTTTAAAATAAAGATAAACGTGGCTTCATCTGATTATTACCTTTGTGATTAAGTGCTCTAAATGCATTCATCCCGGCTGCATAATTCTGGCACATCCATGGTCTTCTTTGTTTACGGATGTCTAATAAACAAAGGACAAGCTTTTCAATGTCGAGTAGGTTAGCATAATTCTGCAAGGGTTTGAAATGCTTCCATATTTTCCCTATCTTCTGTTGGTAAATACTCTATTCTCTATTTATATATTTTCTTTGATTCTACATAAACAATCCTATGTCTGTGCTTGTAAAATAAGAAAAACATTATTCTCCAGATATTAAATAATGTTATTGCTTATTATTGTGACTAAAGATCACAGTACTTATAAAGTCAAAAATGTGTTTATTAAAAACTGTAACTTTCTTCATCTTTTAGCATAGAACTGTATTTTTCTATTTTTTAACCTTTTCTGTATGTTTCTGTTTGAAAGTGGTTTCATCTACATAGCTTTTTAAAAAAAATATTGGTTGAATGTTGAACATTGTGAATTAAATTAATTCTCAGTGGAGTTGCATTTTGTTCAAAACAGATTAAAAACCAGTCACATCCTAAATACATTTCAGCCAGAAAATATGTAAATTAATTATTGTATACTTTTACAGTCAAGTAAGGTTTAAATATTAAATCAAAATGGTAGATATTAATCAGCAGAAAAAAATACAAGATGTATGACAATTCCATACGAATTTGTTTTCTAGTCTTTCTTAAATCAGATAAATACGAGTTAAAACATTAGGATAGTAGTGAGACCATAACACGGAGATGAGATAGACTGGGACTAAGGTAGAAGTTAATTTCTTGGGTTCATGGCTATATTTTAACCCTGATGAGTAAATGAGGTTGGTACACAGAGATGTGTAGCTGTCATTTGCATTGAAACAGTATTCTTTTTTTGTGGTCCATAAAAACTAACATTTGTCAATAACAAGATTATAAAACTTAGGGTAAGATATATGACTTAATTCATAATGCAGATTTTCTTTACCCTGATACTTGCAATCCTATTGCAACAGCCTCAGGAGATGCAATCAGACGCAAGCAAACCAGATTTTTCTTTATGGTTGCCAGGCGAATTATTCAATATCCGCACTCTGATATATCCTGTGTTTTTGTAAAGGCATTCATATAAAGATTCCAAACTCAAGGTTAATTTAAGTTCATTTTTTTTCTTCATGGTTTTTTTTTTTTATTTAAAAATTTCCATCTCCTCCCCTCCTCCTTCCCCTTCCCTCCCCTCCCCTCCACCCATACCTCCCCCTCCGTCCCTCTCCAGGCCAAGGAGCCATCAGGGTTCCCTACTCTATGTTAAGTCCAAGGTCCACCCAACTTCCCTTTTTATCCAACTGTGTGTGCGTATGATATGAAGGCAGAGAAGGTAGTCTCCTTTAGCAACTGTCAAGAGCTGTGACATGTCTAATGTTTATGATAGTCCTAGCAAACATGTTTGGCCTCCAGTTTCATGTAGGGATACACAGAGAGAACGTTGTTCTTATTCTTGGTATAGCAGCCACCTCAAACACCATGTGTACTGAGGAGGTGCTTCCAGTCTCTTAAGTCCACAAGTGGATGCAACAAGGCCTGGATGGAGATGCGCAGAGAGAATATTGCAGAAAAGAGGTTCTGATTTTTGAGAATTTGGGGTACTGTTTTAATAGGTATAAAGTGTGTTTTTTTATAAGAGTCTTGCTGAAGAAAATTTTCTATGCTGGTTTCCATCCCAACATCCTTCAAGAAATAGATTCTCTTGGCAGTCATCTTTAATCATAAAATGTACCAAAATCTGAATAACCCTAAAATGATGGCAGCATTTTCCTATGAGTTTACGTACTTTGGGAAACAGTACTCTTGAAGTCTGTGCATTCTACTATTTCTATATTGTGCTCTATTGAAAATGGTTTTCATGCTATGCCAATAATATTCTGATTTTGTTTACATTTGCACCAATTATCCGGAAATAAAAATCTATAAAGACTTTCTGATAAGATGGGTGAAATACAATTGAATTCCATAGATTCTTTCTCAATTATTTCATATAGAAACTTTATGACCCGAGAACACACGGCTCTAAAGTATTTCATTGCTAACTTCACTTAAATACTTGAAACATGGTTATTTATTCGACTATTAGGAATTAGGAAAGTGCAGTGTTCCATTATGGAAAATAATTTAATAGTACTCTGCACTCAACAATTATCACATTCTAAACAAGCTCTGTTCTCTTAATCCCCAGTGCGATATAGCAGTGCATTAGACATGGTTGTATGGGTTCTGAGCCCAACACTCCCCCATCCTTGCTTGGCAATTGGGCTTCACTCACTGGAGACACACTTTGGATTGTCATGAAGATTTTCTTGTTTTCTCAAGCAAACCATTTCTTGAAATGAGGCTAAAAAGAAGCTATTCTGACAACATGGCTGAACTCAGGGACATCTGATGGAGGAGTGTCTATGTGTTACTTTCATTACTAATAAAGAAAACTGCCTTGGCCCTTTAAGAGAACAGAAAATTAGGTAGGCGGAGTAGACAGAAGAGAATTGTGGGAACAAGGAAGCAGAGTTGGGGAGACGCTTCAGGCAGTCGCTATAGTGAGTCTCCATGCTTCTCCTCTCCGAGATGGACACAGGTTAGGATCTCTCCTGGTAAGCCACACCTCGTGGTGCTACCCAGATTACTAAATATGGGTTAAAGCAAGATATGAGAATTAGCCAATAAGAGGCTGAAACTATGGGCCAGGCAGTGTTTTAAAAGAATACAGTTTCCGTGTAATTATTTCGGGTGTAAAGCTAGCCGGAGGCCGGGTGGCAGGAACAGCCCGCCGTTTCACACTACAGACATCAACCTTATCCAGATGGTGAGATACGATGGTGGGATGTCACAGGTAAAGGCAGCATTAAAAATGCTACTCACAGTTTTCCTTTTGCCTTCATAACAGGGGCTTCAGATTCTCTTCTGCAAACTGCTCTCTAAAAATCACAAACGATGGCATTCTGCTTGTTTTGCAAACAAAGGACCCTTTTCCCACCAAAGTGCTAAGTGACTGTGGTTATATCAACTATACTGGAGCTCCACTTCTAAGTCATTCTGATCAAAGGAGGGTGCAATTAGACTCACTCCTCACTAAGACTGTGTAAAACTATGCATGAAAGGCAATCCACTATATGATGAGCTGTCAAAACCGAAAGACTTCCGTGAAATGAATCCTCTCGAGTTGAGAAGGGCAGTGTGGGCTGTGTGTGCCAATGCCTGGTTAAGGCTCAGACATGTATCAGTTTTGCAAAATTGAATTCTGTTTGACATTTTGTCACCAAAATTGCCAGCGCTGTTGCACGTAGTTATTAACTTCATTGAATTAGATTGACTGCATGTTGATCTGATTTCTCACTAGGAAATAGGTCTTCAAAGAGCTGCGCTAACCAGTCTTGACAATGGGATGCCAAACTGCTATGAACCGTAATTCTCAAAGACTGAGTCTGGAGCTGTTTCTCATAGAAGAGTCCTGCAAACCTCTCAAAACTTGTGTACACTGAGCGACTCAATGTTCATCATTTTTTATGAAGTCAGTGTTCAATACAAGAAGCTTTGAACAGAATCACAGATATCACTTGTCTTTGCCTGTGTTCTAAATTTTTCTGCGTTACTAGCCTCACTGTTTTGTGAAATTCAATGAAAATTTCAAGAAAATACTCCCTGTGACAGTATGTAAGTTTTACTTTTTAAACTTCCTACCTCAAGGACGGCTAAACAACAAGCAGGGAGGATCACCAAGTAGAGTTCAATAGGTGAAGCTCTTAAGAATTGCTCCAGGATGGGCTATGCTTCTAATGAATCTTGCAGCTCATGTTTTTTTCTACCAAATTGGCATTGTTTCGCTATGCTCTTGTGATACTCTTCAATTTTGACTTTCCCTCTGGACCCTCAGCCATTCCTAAGTCACCAAAGCATATGTATTGTTTCTATTTCTGGAGAAATCCATCTGTCCTCACTGTCTGGAAATATTGTCTGCTGAAGCAACTGCCACAGCCCTTTGTTCCCTTCACCTTAGCTGCTCTATGAATATGGATATTTACTGCTGTGTGTGCATCACAGGGGGTGAGTGGACCTCATCCCTGCTAGGGTTGAATCTTGTTACCTGAAAGAAAGTAAGAACATCACCTTTTCATTTGTTCAATACTTCCACCACTAATTATTGAGGCTTTTCAGATGCAATGGATTATGTTTCATATAAAATATTTTAAATAGTTAGCCATCATTAATTTTTCTTGCTCCTAGGAAGCAGATATCTGCTGCAGCTAATCTCAGCTCAGAACAAATCTTTCTTCTGGACTGTAGTGTGCAGCCTTCTTGGAGGTCACTCAGGAAAAGCTCTACTTACTCTCGGATTTAAGGGATCTCAAGAAATGTCATCTTTCTCTACTTGAGTATTGTGACAATTAAAATACACCAAAGGGTGTATGAAAAATATGGCTTAAAACATAACCTGCTACATTGACAGAACTGTTAATAGTAAAACTGTGGCTTATATTTGAAGATAAGTGGGATGCAGACAGACTTGCCTCCTCCAGAAAGGGCGGAAGTCACCATTGTAAATGTAGACTAAAGTGGATCCAGCAGAGGAACTTCTGTGCAAAGTGGCAGGGAAAGAGATGTGGATCCCCAGTGTGTTCACCGCTCAGCTCTCCTTTCCTCAGCAGGTTCTCAGAAAAAAAAGAGAGAGACTGGGAGCCATGCCAGGAGGATTGATTTTTCTCTGCTAAGAAGAAAATGTGAGCGAGAAGAAGCCTTTCTTCCACCAGGGGAATTTACGACTATCATTTGCTACTTTGCCTACTTCAGGGTGGAAGGTCTTGCTCAATTTTCTCACCTACATTTCCTTCCTAAAGGCTATCGTGCTCCTCGTCTTCCATGTGGAGTTGAATGTTAGTTTCATAAAACACCCTTTGGAATAAGGACTTAAGCCAAGACATAAAGAATTTTACAAGACATAAAGAATGTTATACCTAAATACATTGCACCATTTTTGAAAGGATTAGGCAGATTTTCACAAACCCAATTCTACTATCAAAGTCAAAAATCTCTGTCCAAAGCCGGGCGGTGGTGGTGCATGCCTTTAATCCCAGCACTCGGGAGGCAGAGGCAGGCGGATCTCTGTGAGTTTGAGGCCAGCCTGGTCTACAAGAGCTAGCTCCAGGACAGGCTCTAAAGCTACAGAGAAACCCTATCTCGAAAAAAACAAAAACAAACAAACAAACAAAAAATCTCTGTCCAAAGGGTCATCTTTAAAATGTATTCCTAAATTAACTGGAAAAGAATTCACTCTCAACAGAAATGCTGTGAGGTGTGGGTCAAAGAATTGGATTTATGGAAATAGAAATAAAGAAAAAAATCCTCAGACAACTGAGTCAAAGGGGACAGACCTGCGAAAGTCTGACAAGTGTCAAGAGATAAAAGTACAAGTACAATCTTTTCTTGAAAGGTAAACTGAGGCACAGAATAGAGACCATTGTTGTCAAATTTAAGATGGTAAAGGGTGGGGTAAAACAGAGATTACCATTTGGATGTCAGCCAGTGAGGAACTGGCTTTTATTTTTAGCAAGGTACAGAGCCACAGTTATCTCCTAAACAAAAACATAAGGACATGTTGCTGTGTATATATTTTAGGAGCAAGACATTGACACAGAGAAAACGGGTTGTTTTTAATAGCCATGCGCTGGATAGTGGGAGCCGGTGCAACATGTTTCTCTAAAACAGTTTGTCCTTCTCTGGCCTATTAATTTAGAATCTGCCTCTCTTCATCTTTGCTCAGTTATCATGAAAAAAGAAGAAGTCATGGTTTAAAGGGGGAACTTTATGCTCACACATTGAAATCAAAATGTTTAAAACCTCATTTTCTTCCGTTGTTGAATTGTATTTATTTATTTAATTCAGGGATCTTTGATTTGGAATCCAGGATGCCCGCATGCCAAGTGAGTTCTTTAACCCTAATCTCCATCTGTCTGCAAGCTGGAGAACTCCCAAGCAGAGTGCAGAGGTACTAATGCCTTGAGTACTGTTCTTTCAATCACTCCCTGGATCGCTTAGGGGGGAATCCTGCTTGCTAAATCAGACACATAATAGAAATGTGCTCTATCCCTGGGGATTTCTATGATTTCAATCCAACATAATATTCTTGACAGGAAAACTGAATATTCATCAGTTTTAACAAGGATTAGTAGTAGCTTCCTATTTGGGGGTAAACCAAAAGCTTGAATTTAAATGGTAACTTACATTCTCCAGAGATTAGAAAACAGAAAACAACAAAAAGACATGCACTCTAATCGTGGAATAAATAAATCTACCTTTGTTAAAGATGGGGACTTGTACACAGTCTTGGTGCCTTGTAATTTTTTTTTTCTGTAAAAAAAGAAGGTTTATATAGTAACATTGATTGGAATTATAATTTTTCACTTCACTTTGGGTTTGCCTGTTGTAAAAATAATAGCAATGTCGTGTGCTGCTGGGTGAATCTCTCCAGCGTGGCTACCCAGGTTACTGTTTGTTAATCTGAAATGAGCACTCCTGAAGGCAATGTCTCAGAGCGCATTGTACTGTTTATCTTCCTTAGACACAGTGGCTCTGTCTGCCGAATGCAGTGGCCTACAGTCATTTTCTGCTTCTGTGCTTGGCATTTAGCATTGTAACAAATATGACTCACAGGGCTCCTATTCTTAAATCTAATGAAAGGAGTAAGTGCATCTAGCATGTTTCTGACTACTAGCCCTAAGTTTGCACCCAGGAGCCTGCTGGAGGCACAAAGACATTTTAAGCTGTATTATTTTCATATTACATATGAGAGAACCTAAACACAGAGTTAGAGGTACTTTCTTTCATCATGAAGCAAATAATTTCTAGGCCTATTAGCTCCTTTGAGGCTCCAGTCGCAGCTTCTTAGGCTCACAGACTATGACCTATACTTTCAACTCTAGAGGATCTGATACATACCCCTCTGGTGGCTTTGACTTACTGAGCACACACAGACACACACACACTCACACCCACTCAAAAACAACACATCTTTTAAAAATGATTTGATAATGATAAAATTTAAACATTTGATAATATCTTCAAAATTTGAAAACAAATTTCTAATTTATTTTATATTTTAAATCAAATTAAATTAAAAATGAGAATTTTAAATGAGGTGCAATGAACAATGTTTTAATGGATGACTATGGTCCTAATAGATACATTACTGCATTTTTAAGGGAAGCAGAATAAGAAGTATGTAAAGAGAACTGAAGCGTATGATGAAGATTTCAATAAAAATCTTCTCCCCTAAGGTAAATGCCATTTTCACCACAGATGACCAGAGCTCATGGTTACTGCTGGGAATAGACTGCAATCTGTATTTTTTAACAAATAATTACTGCCCACTAAATTCCTATTTCTAAAACAAAATTCATGAAAGGTAATATATGATAATAACCATTTCAAGTCTAAAAATAAAAACAAATCTCCACACTAGCTACACTGGTGTTAACAAAGCCTGGGGAAGTGTTTCCAGTTTGGGAGGATGCCTGGGAAGCAAACTAACATTCTGACCGCAGCACACCAAAGGGACACAGTAGCTCAGCTGAGCAGAGACTTCCTGGGCCTTCTTCACTACTGCTATTCCTGTGTCTCCCATTCCGTCATGGAAGGAAGCACTTGGGACAAATTCTACTTCAGGAGTGAGAAACTAGACCCTCTCTGGACTCTGGCAACCATTAGTTTCAGTTCTGCATGAAAAGTTTCCTTTGCCTTCCACTCACTTATTTAAACATTTAACTAAAAGTGGCCTTAGTATTTCCTTTTGTGCTTTGTATCATAATAAAGCACCACATGTTGCCTGTATTTTAACATGTTGCAGTTTGGCCACAGAGGACTTTTTTTTTTGTTTTTGTTTGTTTGTTTGTTTGTTTTTACTGTGGGTTGCAGTGTTTCTTTAATGTCTACAGCAAGCACATCACTGTGAGTGCTGGTTTTAGAAGTTATCTCTCTGGATGTTTTCATATTTCCAGCACTTCAAGTATACTCCATTTGCATATTCATGTTTTAGTCTTGAGTCAGTTATTCGCTCAATCAGACTGGATTTAGCATTAACCTCATCTCCTTACTGAACATATGCTTTTCCCATTGGCATTAGACTGTTCTTCTACTGACAGGATGGAGAGCAGCAGTGTACACATGGAGCCCTCCCAAGTAAACATGTTTGTGTGTTTTGAGAGTTTGATGCTTGCATGTTGATTCTTGAAGCAGACGTAAGGGCAGTGTTGAGCTGCAGACTCAAGGAAAGGACAGAGAAAGAAAGGTGCTTTTCTGTGCGGACTTCTCAATAGTGTAGCAAGTTCTTTTGTTATGGTAAAGAAATTTGCTTGACAGCGTGAATCACACATAAATTATGTGTAACCATGAATTGTTTTTACAGATTTCTATTAATATATTTACAGATGCTTTGAATATGATCAAGAGTCATATCTCTTTAAAAACATTTGTATAAACATATATTTTACTTATTGATTAGAGTGACTTAAATTACCTTTAATTTTTGTTTATGAAAACAGAGAATTGAAAATTCATTTCATTTTACATGCTATATAGCATATTTTGTTAATGTATTCATAGGTTAATAACAAGAAGTACTTATTGTCTTAATGTATTTATGTGGTATACCTACAGTGTTGGAGTTGATCTGAAGCATGAGTTACAGGCCAAATTTTATAATTTTTATTCAATACAGTCTTAATTATTTAATAAGTATGAGTTTTAGGGATCAAGACATTACTCGAAATTCTACTTGAGTATATTTGAAGTTAGAAATCGGTGTAGAGAAGACAAGGCAATTCAGACTGTTGTGTCCAGATTACGACCCCCAGAGAGAGAACACCAGAGAGGCCCAGACTGTAATAAGCAAGGTTTAATCAGCATAATATAAATGTGTTTGGAACTCATCTCCATCCTGGTTACAACAAGGTAGAGAGGAGATGTATCTCCTCTGTGGGGTAAGCTTTTAAAGGCACAACTACAAAGAGAATCTTTGAAGATGCTTTGGCACGGGTACAAGGACTTTTGCTCCCTCCCATTCTGTTAAGTCAGGCTTTTCCTTGCTTTTAGAGCAAGGCCACTGTTCTTGAGTTAGGCCATCTTTATCAGCCTGTACCAGGTGGCTGGTTGGGCTGAGCTAAGTGACCTTATGCTTGGAATCTCCTGGGTGGGAGAGGGGAAGGCCACTATCTTCCTGGGAAAACATTCTGCTAGGAAATGTCTTCTTGCCCCTTTGAGAATAAGGGGTGAGGGTCCCACACAGATGAAGGGATTTTCCAACACAGAATATTTCTATTTTTTTTTTTCCTGTAAGAACAGAAAAGAAAAATCCATAGTAACAATATTTAAAAGAGGCAATGTCTCTTTTGGCTTAAAGTCAGCCAGGAATCAAAGACAATTTTGTCCTAGCCAGCACCGCCTGGCTAGATAGACTCTGTGGTTCACTGTTCCGACTAGACCAGTTGCAACAATAGTAATAAGACACCTTCTCCTCCCATTGAAAATTTTTTTCAAGTGGGATGCAGTTCAGATAAATTATTCACATTTCCCAAAAGTATAATTCAACATTTTTCAGTGTACTCATAATGCTGCCTGCCCATTGCCTTGATTCTGCTCCATTCCCTGATACAATACCTCTACCTCTCTGCTCCCCACTTCCTGGAGCTTCTGATCACCACTAATGCACTAATGTAATGCCTTTTGTCCCTGTGAATTCACTTTTTCTGGATATTTAAAATAAACGGAGTCACAGAAAATGTAGATTTTTGTGTCTAGTTTCTTTCACTCAATCTGGAATTTTTTAAGATTCATCCATGCCTTATTCTTTACAATAACTGTATAATACTTCACAGAAGATGTATTGTTTTGTCCATCCGTTTACCAGTTGGTGGTCTTCTGAACTGTTTCTGTCTTTAGACCATTATGAATAATATTACTGTGAGCATCCATGTATGCATATGTGCATGGTGTGCATGTGCTCCTTCAGTTAAATCTGCGACCTTATTGAAGAATAGGGTAATCTGTGAGTTATTTCCGAAGTAGCCACACTATTATTTCATGGTAGAAGCAGCATGATATAAAGGTTTCACATTTTTCCACAAATTTTAATCCTTACTATTTTGCTTCAAAGACCTAACGAATATTCTGTGTTACAGTTCCAATTTCAGAAATAACAACATTGTGTATCTTCTTAAGCTTAGTGTTTTTGTGAACATTTTCTATTAGAACTCCTCCAGAGGATATCTAAATAGACATACAAACTTAATAGCAATGTACTTTACACAACAGTTTTTGAAATTGTTGATATGGCTAGTTACAGCCTTAAGTTATTTAACCTTGTAGGTGTACTAAAGAATATTTTTCTAATAAGTATTGAAACAGCTTATGTAAATTAGATTGAAGAACATATAAGTACTGCACTAGTTAATAGGAACAGATTATACTTTCTAATTTGAATTCAGATGTCCTTGGGAGATAATGCTCTTAAATAATGTTCCCAATTGTACTCCGGAAAAATCTTCCAGCAGTAACATAGGATAAAGAGATAGACTTTGACTTTGGAATATCTGTTGGCAGCTTCCCCAAATCTCCCAGGGCCAGTAATTTTAATTTATTTCATTACAGACAGGAGATTCAAGCTAGCATCTAAAGAGTTATTCAAAATTTTCTGTAATAATCACGTCTATTTACTGCTTTGTTAAGGCAGAATCAACTCATATCTACACCTTGGTCACATTAGATTTAATTTATTTGTGTTGTTTCCCCAAATCTGTGAATTTTTTCTTTATGTAGAAATAGATTTTTTTTCTCACATAATATATCCTGATTATAATTTCTTTTCCTTCTACTCCTCCCAGTTCTTTACAACCGATATCCCATCTGGATTCACTATATTTCTGTCATTAGAAAACGAACAGGCTTCTAAGGGATTATAATACAATACAATAGTATAAGAAATAATAACACATTGGAATTGGACAAAACAAACAAACAAAAGGAAAAAAGCCCAAGAGAAGCCATAAGAAACAGAGACTTACTCATTTGCATACTCAGGAATTCTAAATTCTAAACAAAAGTCATAATATACAAACAAAGGAACTGGTCCAGCCCTGTGCAGACACTGTGCATGCTGCCCAAGTTACTGGGAGTTCATTGATTTTGGTGGTGTTAATTTCGAAGCCCTTGTTTTCTGGTTGTTCTCCAGTCTCTCTGACTCTTACGTTCTTTCTGCTTTCTCTTCCTTGGAGTTCCCTTAGCCCACATGATGGTGGTGGTGGTTGGGTGTTTGATGGGCATTCCAAGGTGTTTCCTGCTCTACATACTGTCTATCTGTGGATCCCTGTATCTGTTCCTATCTGCTGCATGAGGGAACTGCTGTGCTGATGGCTGAGCAAGGCATCATTGACCTACGAGTATAGCAGAATTTCATTAGAAGTCATTTTATTGCTACTTTTTGTTTTATTTTATTTTTTAGGACAGTAGTATTTTTTTAACTGTAAATCTCTGGGCTATCTAATTAATCTCTGGTTCTAGGTTACCCAAGCAGTGTCAAGTATGGTCCGCATCTCTTGGAGTGGGCTTTTAGTCAAATTAGGTTTTACTGGTGTCGTGCTGCTCTTTGCAGTGTTGTGTGTATTCTTACCGTGTATACTCATCTTTTCCTCTAATAGGTGTGGTTGGGGCTGTCTGAGATTCTGTTGATTAATCTTTTAGGTTCCAGTGAATCAAAGGCTCAGATGGTTGTTCATGGTACAGTCAGTGCCAAGGTCCTAGTTACTCCTTTGGTCACTCTGTGTTCCTGGAGGTCACTCAGTGCTCCCAGGCTTTGCTCCACTCCCTTTGAGTTTGCTATCTCAGGCCTGCTCTTGCCTAGGTTGTCAGCTCAGACCTGATTCTATAAATATTCCTTGTCTGTATCCATTCTTGCAGAGGTCCCTGGTTTGGGGTTGGTCCTGTAATGGACACTGGCTCTGATCTACTCCCTCAGAGTTCCCAAGGCTCTGGTGCACCCAGACCTGCAAAGGACCGGCTCAGGCCTATTCCCTCAGATGCCTGCACCTCTAGAGATCTCTGGTTCCTGTCTACTCCCTTGGAGGTTCCAGATTCATGCCCAGACCTGCAGAGGTCCTAACTAAGGCCTAGTTCCTCAGAGGTTCTAAAGTCACGTTCAGACCACAGGGGTCCTGGCTTAGGTCTACTCCTTTGAAGGTCTCAGATTCACATCTGGACCTGCAGCAGTCTCTGTCTCTGGCCCACTTGCTCAAAGGTTGCTCCCTTGTACCTGCTCCTGAGGAGTTCATTGTCTCAGATCTGATCTAGCCAAGGTTGCCGGTTAAGTCCTGCCTCCACAAATGTCCCTGGTCTGGATCTCACTTCAGTTTTCCCCACCTAGCTCTTTCTGCCCTGCTCTGCTATAGGCTCAAAGCAGTCTTTTATTAACCAATGGTATTCATAACATACAGAGTGGTAGACCATATCACCTCCCGTATTTGTTTAAATAAAAAGGAAGGTTTTAACTTTAATATAGTAAATTTACGTACCACAAAGCAGTTATCAAACAAGAATTACAGTTACAATATTTATATCTACTTTACCTTTTATCATAACTAAGAAAAACTATAACTATAAATGATTCAACTCCATCAAGACTCCCGAAGGATAAAATATTGCCTAGTAAACAGGAAGTACACTGTAAGCAACTTCCAAAACTCTAAAAATGACAGAGACATCTTGCTGCTTGGACAGTCACCCAAAGCTCTTCTGTACATTGCTAGGAAAAATCTTAAGACGAGCTTCTCTGCCAATACAAATAATTCCAATCAGACCAAATTAGACGGAATCAATGCCCATGTTTACTCCAGTGCTCCTGGGTGGCTAGGAAAGCTTCCAATCAGGAATCAATTCAGCATTTCCTTGCACTTTTACCTAAATTACTTCAACATAAAAACATTCTTCTCACTAGCTATAGGTGATTCAGAAAGATAGTATAGAATAGTGTGTGTGTGTGTGTGTGTGTGTGTGTGTGTGTGTGCGTGGTTATCATTTTATCATTTTCTAAATATTGAGATAGTGTACTAACTGGAACCAGAGTTTATAATGAACTTTTTTTCTTTCGTTATAAATTCACGGATATAAATATGTCAAAGAACTTCGTTACCTCCTGATTCCTTATTACATCCTCCATCCTTGGCTCCCTGATTAGTCAGTGGAAAGTATTGCAGCTGATTTTTCTTTTCACAATCCTAGTAGTGTTGAAGACATCCTGTCTTCCTGAGCTCATCTTCTCTCATGCCTCACTAGTAGAGCTATAAATTCCTTTAGAGAAATTTCAATCCTTATGATTCAAAGTGGTCCTTAGTGTTACTGTCCTGGATTAGTCATTATTTGAAATCTCCCAATGGAATGGATGGCCAGAAATAAAAAACAATTCCTTTTCCCTTACAAATTTTATTTCAGATTAACTCACCAACTGTAAAACAAAGACACAGAAATCTTAAATTACTTCTGAGCAATATATTCTATTTTGAGCAATTTATTATATAGATTAGAACAGACAAATGACTTCATAGTACCAATTGCCACAACAATTATGTCAAAAGTTTTTTCTAAAAAATGTGGATTAGAAAAAGAAGAATGTGTGTATTATTTATTTTAAAATTGGGTAATCTGAACAGGAAAGGCACCAAAGAAAGACACTGGCAACGGGCGCGGGTCGGGAAAACACTGTGTGTTCAAGCAGAGAAGGGGGCTATTTACATCCACAAAAAAGTCCCCCAGTGTAAAGGAGCATGGTGCCTTTCCTGTTCAGCATTCTCAGCCCGTGGCAGTAAAGAGAACCTTTGCGCTGCACAACGAAAAGCTGCTAGATCTCCTTCTATTTTTTTTAAAATCACTAACGTTATATTGCGATCAGAGAAATTTTAAAAAGTCTCTATTTAAATTCTTTTTTTAAATTTCTCTTCAGTTGGTGTGTTTCCGGGATGTCTTATTTTTAGATGGTTACACTGTTAGAACACTATTTTTCGGAATCTGAATGTAATTTGTGTAATAAAGTGTTTTCAGAGCATTAAAAAAAATTGGGTAATCTGTAAGAAATCTTTAAATTCACAATTTCATCAATCTTCTTAAGACTTAGGGATTGGAGAGATGACTAGTAGTTAGGGGTACTTCCTGCTATTCTGAAGGATCTTGATTCAGTTTTGACAATTCATATGTTGGTGTATGACTGTTTAACTCCAGTTCCAGACATTCAATACTGTCCTCTTGGTACTAAACATATATATGATCAATATTCCCAAATTCATAAAGTATTTGCTTAAGAAAAATAAAAATAGTTACTCTGAGAATAGACAAATTTAAGGCATACCTTTAAAATCAATCTATAATATGTCTTTGTGATATATAGAATGCCAATATTGTGGTGATAGCATTTGGATATTTGAAATTATGAAGCTTCCATTGCATATTTTCATACAAAGTAGAAGTGTTATTGGACTGAGACAGGATATATGTGGATGAGAAGCAGGCACTTGTTAGAACTGAAAGCACAGATTATCCCCCGAAAATGTGCAATAAAAACACAATGACAAGGATTCCTAAAACCGATATGTACAGGGAGCCTTACCTAGTCTATAGCTAATCCCAACACCACTCTATGAAGATTCTTAATTTATTCTTTAGATAATTGAATTTGAAGAAGATTTGAATCACAGGACATTGAGGTCAGAGTTTGTCGAATGGTATACACACACACACACACACACACACACCAAGGGAATTATATTATTAAGGCAGGATAGAAAATTGGAAAAGTATAAGAAGACATGGGAGTATTAGGGAGAAAAGTCACTCATGTGGAAAACACAAGATTCTCCAGAACCATGCTGGAATAAATAGTGCGCCTGCTAATTGTATATGTGAGTGGTGTCTTCATTTCTTGGGGTGTACTTTACCAGTTATCACCAAGGTTATTATGAGGTTATGAATAAGTTTCCTTGAAAAGCCCTGGCTCTGGCGTTTGCATATGCTCATGCTTTTAACACCTTGTGTAAATACTAAGAAACATTATTGTTGTTTTAAATGGAAAGCATGAACAGCATACTAAAAATACCTAACTGTTCTTAAAAGTAACTATAGAGAATGTATTTCCATCAGCAGTGAGTAAGGGTTCCTGGTTCTGTCCTCTCTCCCTGTCACATGATTTCTTCAAGGCTACACATTTTAAGCATTTTAATAGCCATGCAGGGGGATCGTCTTGATATTGTAGCTTGTATTTCTGTAATGAAATGTATTTGCAGTTCCTCTTTGCATATTTTATTATATTTATATATACATACATATGAATATGTATATTCTTTAATGAGCTATGTATTACAATCTTGGTTTTTTTATTTAGTCATTTTTTTATCTTAAAAGTTCTTTTATTTTAGCCGTTGCATGCTTTCTGTCACAGAAGTTTATCTGTCCTGTAATTTGGAAATAAATCCCGCCATTCTAGCTTGCATTTTCATCCTTTTCGCAACCATATTTTGTGTGCTGGGCTTCTATTGGTGGCCTACCAACCAACTTGCAAATCATGACAGGGAGATTTATTATCAATTATGAATGCTTTGCCTTAGTTTAGTCTTGGCCCACTAGCTCTTATAACGTATTTCAACATGTTTCTCTTCACCTTTGCCTCTGGGCTTTTTTTTTCTTTTTTCATTCTGAATGTCCTACTTTTTCTGCTTCCTCCATGTCTTGCTGACTGGCTGCTGCCTGGATGACTGACCTGTGGCATCTCCCCCCACTTTATTCTCTTCTTCTCCCGAGCCTAGATTCCTCCTTCTACTTACTCTTTCTACCTGCCAACCTCACCCATTCCTCTACTGCCTAGCTATTGGCCATCCAGATTTTTATTAGACCAATCAGATGCCTTAGGCAGACAAACCAACACATCTTTACATAGTTAAACAAATGAAGCATAAACAAATATAATACATCTTTACGTAGTTAAACCATATTCTACAGCATAAACAAATGTAGCAAATCATTACATATTTAAGCTAATATTCCAGGACAATTTTCTAAATCCTGTACTTTAAATTTCAATTAAATTCATCTTATCAATTCTTCCTTTCATATTTTCTACATTATTTCCCATCTACCTGGTCACACAGTTTTAGAGCCACTCGGGGCAAAGCACAAAGAGCAGAAGCTACTGTTACACACAAAGCTGAGTAACTTCATGAAAGTCGCAGACTGATACCCACAGAAAGCAAACTGCTTTCAGCCCCTTAAAATGTTAAATAAAAATCATTATAAACTGTATAGAAATAGGATTAATTTAAGTTTGAACTAATTAAAATTAACTGTACACTTATGAAATCAATTAATCTCATGTTCATGCTGTAGAAGAAAGTTAAATATCAATTACTTATTAGGAAAATTTCTCACAAGCAGGAGAGAATTTTTTAACATGATGAAGAATATACTTCCTCCCATATTACTTTCTTCCATCCCTCTTCAATTTATTTTTCCTAATATAGTTTCCCCTATATCATGAAGTCTTACTTCTCTTAAAAAGCATTTTTCTGTCCATATGATCAGCAAGCCCATTTGTTCTTGGACTTTATTAGAGAACTAATCATATTATAATGTATTAGACAGTTCAGAGTGTTAAATCTCCACACAGAGCCATATATATCACCCAGATCTCTTTATTTTTTTCAGGAATCATAACCTTTAGTTTCAGTTTCTGTTATTATAAGCTGCCAATTAACATGGACAAATGACAAATCAACATTAGTCCATCCCCAAAGCCTTTGTAGACTAATAATATATTACCAGGTATCCAACTTTCCCAAATATGTTATATTTGAGTAAAAGACTCCAACAAAAGTTTAAAAAGACCTAGGTCATGATATTAAGGAAAAAATGTTATTCTTTCAATAATAATGGCCATGTCCTCTTCACCCTGGAGAAGAAGTATTTTGTCCAGCAGTCACAAAGAAATGAGAAAAATACCAGTACATTGATAGATGAGAAAAAACAATGCCATTAATAATGATATTGGCACTCTTTAGTAAAAGAACCAAGAGGAATACCTCCCAGAATTTCTATCCATGTCTTAAATCCACAGCTAGTCGTGCAAGATTCTAAGCTTGTACCAGGTGAAGAACTAAATGAAGATGGGACTAGCTAATGTAATTTTCATGAGGTAATTGCACATGATAGAATAAGATATTTTGATAATGAAGATAGTTGAGGGTCACCTGTACTTCTCTAGTTAATTCCTCATATATTTTCTTGTACATTCAGTAAAATCATTGACTCACCAAAGTGGAGTTGTGTAGAATGTTTTCTTTGTTATGAGCCTAAAGATGTTCTCTCCAGAATGAATGAAAAGAAAACCCACTTGACCAAAATTTATTGTTTATAAAAATTAATTTAAAATATGTAAAATATCTTAGGTTCACTGCAAAAATAAAAATTAGATAATCAGTCCAAGGCTTAGTACCATTCTGCTTGTCAGGGGACCAGATGTATCTGAATTTCATGATGCTAGTGTTTTTCTTTTTATTACTATTTATACGTTCTCTCCTCATTTTCCTTCTTCTTTCCCTATTCTCCTAGCATCTCCTGCCCTGCCCTTTTCTGGAGATTTGCATAATCCATGATCACTTTCTTCTCAAGGCATCATCTGGGATAAAGGTTAAGACTAAATGAACTCTGAGCAGTGTGTATACTGCTGAGTTATGTACAGTCTGTCATGCAGAATCCTTTCTTCAGTATGAACTGTTCTAATTTAGAATATAAAAGTGCCTCCATCCATCCTTCTTGATGTCTACTACTGTTTTCAGTTTCGAATTCCACTTGCTCATTGCTCAAATGTAGAAAAGCAATTAACTTTATCTTAATCCTTTATCTTAACACCTTATTAGAATTGCTTGTTCTTTTAAGAAAGTCTTTGTTGTTGTTGACTAGAGTTTCTGAAAAGGTAATTCTGTTCTCTACAAAGAAACTCATATTTCTTCCTAGTCAAACTTCAGATCTTCCATTCTGTATCTCATTATGTTAAGGAGGCTTTCTTTTACAGGTTTGAAGAATGGGGCAGAGTGAGCATATTTTCCCTTTTCTTCACATGAGTGGAAAAGATTGGGTTCCTTATCATGAGTCTGATATATCTGCAGTTTCTTTTTTTAAATGCAAATTCTTTATCATGTTGAAATTTTTCTCTTTGTGATATTATCTTAATAAATAATTGATATTAATTTTGACTAATGTGGTTTCCTCATCTATTGGTGGAACCATGTAAATGTCTTTCTATAGCATTTAATTGTGATATGTAATATTTATGCATTTTAAATGTTAAATCAGCTTTACATTAATCCTATCTCGTTATGGTTTATAATTCTTTTTATTATAAATTTGAAATGGATGCAAGTGCTTTGGTTTCTGTAGAGATCAAGCTGTGTCCTGCTTGAAGTTACTCAATACTGTGTGAAATAGTGGCTTCTGCTCTGGTCCTGGTCCTGGGTGACTCCTTTTAACAAAACAGCAGCTGATTCCACTTTATGTGGAAATCAAATACAAAGACAGAATGACTTTGCCTTCTTGTTTATGCAGATATACAGCACCACTTTGTTATATATATATATATATATATATATATATATATATATATATATGTCATGAAACAGACAAATACAAAGCTTGCTTACTTAAAAATAAAAGATATGCCACCATTAAGCTTCTCATAGTAGGTTGGCAGCATCAGTGCACACGGCCCATTAAAATATTATAAAATAAGGTTAGAGAACATTCTATCATCAAAGTGTACTACACCCTCATCTATACACCATGAAAAGGACATCTAATACTGATGACAATAGTCTTACACCCATCTGCCTTATGACCGCTCAGTGCACACTTCAAGTGTTTGACAAGCAGCATTCTTATGAGCATCCCAAGGATTTTTGCTTTGCTTGCTTCCCATTTCTTGGCAAGGTCACTTCAAATTGCTGTCTATCCTGTCAATCCATCCATCCATCCATCCATCCATCCATCCATCCATCCTCCCTCTACCTATTCAGTCTATCTGGATCTGTCCTATACTTTGCCTTATAGGTCTACGGATGATCCCATGACTAGGTCAATTTTTGTGGCTTGTCTCTGAAAGCCTCTAAAACCTCTCCAACTGGGTTCCTTCATATATAAATACCAACAATGGGTCTCCCCATCCATAGCAGCACTCTTTGATTTTTGTTCTAGTGGGACCTGAGCAGTATGATGTGTAATAATGTGTTATATGAAAGTTAAAAGTAGTAATTAATTTGGAAAAGAAGATTTTGTGGTTTCCAGTGAAGAGCAATGAAGGAAAACTAAACCATTTGGTAAGCTGTAGTCAAGTAAACCAATGTAGCTTATAAATTTACTGTTATTCAATAAATTCGGATATTGTGGAAAATCACATATGTGTTTGCCTATTATATTATGTGATCATGACAGTTTCTTTAGTTGCTGCTCTATTTTCAGACTGGGTATGATTACACCTCTATATTGTTAAAACTATAACATAGGAGCCAATTCTAATTGTTATTTTAATATTATTTTTGTCTTCACATTCTTTCTTGTGCTTCCATAACTTTCCTATACTGAATACATTATCTGTTTTTTTTTCTTTCTTCTACACAAGCATGGATGCTTTGCGTTGTCAACCTCACACTATGTACTGACTTGCTCCAGCAGCTCAATCTCTGAACAGGAGTGGACATGTAAAGGCTAAGCACGGAGACACAACCACTCCTCAACTTGAAGGGTTTAAACCTTGCAAGCATACTGAAACAATCCTAATCATGTCAGTGTGGTCTTTTCAACGATAAGCAAGACAACTTTGAATTAGAGTAATGTTGACGAGACAGTTCCTGAGAAGAGAAGACAGCAGATTTAAAGGGAATAGAGAGAGGGCTTGTCACTAACTTAGAATATTCATAAAAACTTAAAAAAAGAGAGCCCAGACAGGGAAGATGTATTGCTTTCTGTATTTAAGCTAGGAAAATTCATTCTGCATCCCATCATTTATTGGATATTTTAGCTTCTTAAAAATAATTCTAGGAAGCAATTTCACTCTGAGTACAGTGTTCTCAGAATTCGAAATTGCATAGATGACCTCTTGGGTTCATGTTCTTCAACAAGGTGTCATCATGGTCTGGAATAATAAGTGCCTGTGTTAATGCTTTTCATCTCGGCCTTAATGTGATTTAAACGCATCCTGTTTATAGTTGAATAAAAATGTGCCACTCACTATTGAATTTGTCATACTGCAAATGCTGCTGGGTGCTATTCAATCTCAGGTGAAAACAATTCCAGCTCTTCTGAGCACAAAGTGGCAGGCTGTCCTCCTGTAACCATGGAGACACCATGAATTTGAGACTTTAACTCATATGGTCCAGATCAGTAGAAAATAACTCTGTCAAAAATCATAGAAAGCACAGTTCAGCCTTTTGGGAGGGAAGTGATAGCTAATATATGCCTCCAAATACTACAGATCACCACGAACTTTAAACTCACATGTGGTTCTGGCAGTCAATGGTTTAGGTCAACTCTACTTTGCAACAGAAAATAAAAGAATGCGTGCATGTGTGTGTGTGACACACACACACACACAAATTTTGAGTGCAGGTTCTCATACCTGTAACAGTAAGTAGCATGCTGGATACTGAAAAAGAAGGCTATCATGAAGCTAAAGCCAGCTTGGGCTACAAAGTAAATTACAGGTTAAGTTTAGCTATCCGGTGAGAACTTGACATAATAAAACCACAACTCTAGATCCTTCAAATAAGTTTAAGATTTCTTATCATTCTGTGATCCACCTGTTTTTACAACATTCTTCCATTAATTCATTTGATTTGTTTGAAAACACTTTGTAAACAATTTCCATTGTTTATCCATCAGTCCATGATCCTACCTCTGAAGGTCTATTTCTTTTCTTACCCCTTCTCTTGGTACTTACTATTATCTCTGCAGAGAGTGTTCCTTACCAGACATCTACATTCAGACAATGCATTTCACAATACCTAGTTAAATCTGAATTTCAGATAAAATATTTTGGAATTTAAGTATATCATAAATATGCCATAGAAAATAATTGCTACAATTGTTCAGATAATGATTACTATAAAAATAAAGAAATATTTCTCAGGAGATACACTAAAATTATCCACTGTTCTTTTAAATTATCATGTAACAGTTTCTCTTCAATTTTATTTACTAGATTGATAATATTAAATACTCTCAAGTTCTCCAGTTTAATCTTTTTTCACACTTTTGTGTACCTTAAGAAGTCAGTCTCTTGGAGCTGTCTGATTTTTCTCTTACTGTGTTCCCTTCATGGGTCCATCATTGTAATTTCCTTTCTGCCTAAAAATTTCACAAATCACCCCGCTTAATGCTATGAGCCATTTTCCCCAAGAATTCCTGATCTCCCTTGTTCCAGTGTACTTGTTTGAGAGAATGTATCTTTTGTTAGTTTATATGCTTGGTAAGTTTAATGTTTATTGACTGCATTTCCTTATAAAAACCACCTTATAAATATATAAAACCTTATACAAGATTGTTCACTAATTAAGAAAACGGTGACTACCAAACTAAGTCATTTAATAAGTATTTGTTAAATGAATTGATAATAAAATATATGGGTACCAAAGACATTAACTAACAGATATACAAACAATCTCATGTAATGAGGAAATGGTATGATGTAATTAAAGATCAAAAATGAAAGCTAATATTTCATATTCTATAGTCTAGTCATAGAGTTATTTATAAAGAGAAAGGCCCTTATGCTGGAAAAAAAACACTGAGTATATTTTGTCATTACATGTGTGAAAAACCAGACTGAATGCTATAGTGCCTACATGTATCAATCTCATTAGGGTTTTTCTTTCTTTTTTTCTTTCTGTTGACTGTTTAGAACTAGACAGTGTGTTTCTCTATGACTCTACAGATGTCAGGAAAGTAGCAAAAGTGTTCAAATGAAGAAGAGAGAACCATAGACTTGTCTGAAATTTCCACTGTGATCTGTCTAAAGGGGTCAGTGTTGTTTCTCTGAATCAGCATGGTGGAACAGTCTGTGCAGGATGTTGTGCCATTTGAAATCCCATTCTATGTTTAAGTGTGTCTGTACAGGTAAAGTATTAGCTCATAAATGGCTTAGATTCAAGACCTCATTCCCAAAGATTAGACAAGGTTATTTTAAAGTCTTCAAAGAAAATTTAAGTGTTCAAGACGGTGATGATGCAGGGAGTGAAATGGCACAGAAATGGTAGTCTTTTATGACGTCAGTGTAGTTATTTTTCTCTAGACATTTACTGAGGAAAAAAAAGAACATTAAAAAATTTACATGAGCCCCTTTTTACCCTTATAAAACACCACAATGCAGTCTAATGTAACATGTGTCTTATTTTTATGGCTCTACACAACGGGCCGAAAGAAGAACGCAAACTGAAAACAGAAGTTTGTGTCAGTGGAAAAGTGAGTCTCTTCTTTGCTTGAGTCTCTCTGAAGTCGGTGTTCTATTATTAACTAAAATAGAAATGTAATATGAACAAGCACTCTGGGCAATGCAACAGCCACTGTAAAAGAAGATCCAAAGATTTATCTGATGAGGCAATATTAAAGTTCAATAGAAAAAGAACATGTGCTGGCTAAGCCTTAATGAAGAAAACAGTGGTAGACCAGCTTGATAAAAAGACTGGTAGAAAAATGTTTTTCAAATATAAACATTCTTATAAAACCTGTTATTTTATTTCTGAATCATAAGTCCATAAAAGTTAAGTTACAGTGAATTTAAATATTTTTTAATTAAAATTTTTATAATGTACAAATGCTAGATATAAATTAAAGCATGTAAGTAAAAGGAGAATCTTAAATAATAGAGAAGCTTTCCATCATTATCATGAAAGACCTGAGACAATTAACATATATTATTTTGGTTCATGGTCCTGGAGGCTCCAGTAGAAGATAAGTCTGTGCTTTGGAACATTGGTACATGTGGTACACAATTGCTCAATGCCTGGCAGATCAAAGCACATACCTCATGAACCAGAAAAGAAAGACATTATAAGTGTGGCTGACAGCCACCTCATGAGTCCCTTGAGGAGGGAGCAAGCTCCCTATTGCTTAAAGATTTCCCACCAAGTCCTGCCTTTCAAACAGTCCATCACGTCCTAATAGCATCTTGCTGGGAAACAAATCTATAACCCCTGGACTTTAAAGATGACAAATACCCAAGCCAGTGTACATAATATCTAAATTGCATTTGTTTATTGATATATCTATGTCTCTCTCTTTATTTCTCTTTATAACATCTATGCATATATCTACCATTTATCTTCTAGAACTATGTCTGTACTTAACCTATTTTTTTTTCTCTTCTTTCAGTAAACTTTTATCGATGATAAACCAACAAGGCAATTTTATTTTGTCATTGCCAAATAACAATGTTCCTGAGTGAGGCGTGAGATGTTCCTGGTGTGCGAGTATATAGTAACCACTTTCCACCTCCTTCCCTCCTCCCGTTTTCCTCCCCGTCCCCCTACTCCCCCTTTCCCTTCCTCTCCAGTCCTAAGAGCAGTCAGAGTTTCCTGCCCTGTGGGAAGCCCAAGGTCCTCCCCCCTCGATCCAGGTCGATGAAATTATGTTTACTCTTTATAAGTTTATTCATAACCAAATAGCCTAACATGCCTACTGTAACTTGAACAGGTAGAGGTCCACTTAATTTTATTAAAATGTTCGTATTGCAGCAGGAGTACTGCATACATGACAGAAAGAAACACAGCTCTAAGCTGGGACCTGAACAGCACTATGAGAAATTGAATTTCTCTACCTTGTCCTCACTAGTGTTCAGTAGTCGCAGCTTACAAACCTGTGAAACAGTCCAAAGCAGAACAGGGCTGACTCCCAGGTGAGAAGTGGAAATATACTTTCTCACTCTAGTGATTCAAAACCTTAGTGGTGGAAAGGGTTTTATTGTAGTTGTTATTTCCTGACTTGATTTTGGTTTAATTTTTATTAGAGAGAGTCTTACTTCATAGCCCAGAGTGGCTTCCCACTTGAGATCCTCTGTCTCCATTTCATGAATGTTGGCATAACAAGTTAGAGAGAAAGGATGAAAAGATCTTAATAAGTGATGATATCTGAAAGTCACCCTCACTCAGAAATAGAAATTATCTTAAATTACACCAATGATTATTATTTATTGAGATACACAATGTTGTAATTAATAATTTACAGTCAAAAGTCATCTGCAATTCATCTGTTAGAAGTGATACTATGTGATCCCATTAAACTACTATTAAATATGTATTTGGAACTCTTCAGCAATAGATTAAGAGGCTTTTTAGTCTATGCTCTAAAAGAAATAGAATTTTATGGAAGCAACTAAACTAACCTTATTTATAAAACCTCATTTATAAAAACATTTTGTTGGGAAATGGCTTCAAATAAGATTTAAGATGTCTAATAGTCATTCTTTTCCGTCTTATCCCTGAGCCTCCACCGCATACATTTCTAGATCTCTATAGTGATTTACCTTTGTTTGTGTCTTCTTTTCTTTTCTTAAAATTTATTTTCTACAGTAGATTTAAGAGTACTACTTACTCTGAGAAACCTTTTCTTATTATATGGAGCATATATCTGAAGAAATTAGGAAAACACAGAAGTACTATAATCAAAGTTCTTGAATAGGGGCATGGAAATATGATTAAAGTAAATTTCTCAGGGAGCAAAGTCAGTGATCAAGACCTCAGGCCCCTCTATACTACCTCTTATGAGATGATCCAAAGAAATACTTCCCATGTTTCCCCTCAGGAACATTGTTCTCTTCTTAACCACAGCTAATTTCTCAATCTTAGCTAGTAAACATCAATTTTATTAGTAAAACAATGTTTTTACTTTAGTGGTATTGGTCTTTTCTTAATAACAAAATTAACTGACCAAAAACATCCTAATCCAATGTCACATAAATGGCCCCAACAGAGTCACTGAGAGTCCCTCAGTCTTCTCTTGAAAGCTTGCCAGCCAGTTCTCCCTTGCCTGAATTACTCTCAGCATTATCTTATGTTCCAACCATGGTCAGTGAGCTCTAAGCACTCAGTGACATTTCTAGCCTAAGGCTCCTAAATTTCTCCATCACCCTCCCAAAAGACAACATGGTCAGATTTCATTATAAAAATGCTCTAATTTTGGTAACAATTTCTGTCATGGTTACACCGGCCAAAACAAACTTGGGGAAGATAGATATTTATTTCAGCTTAATATATAGACTCTATTATTTAGGGACATCAAGTAGGCGCCTGGAAGTCAAGTCAGGAACCTGGAGGCAGGAACTGTACCAGTAGACCATGATGGAATACTGCTTACTGACTTTCTTTACATCCTTTGCTAAGCTTGCTCTCTTAATCACTTGCTCAGTGTGGCCAAGGCAAGAGCTACGGTGGGCTGGACCCTCACATATCAATCATTTACCAAGAAACTGCATCAAAGACAAATACGTGGGTTTGTGTCAAGTGGACAAAATCTAACCAGACCACCATCTTATAGTGGTTTAGTATAACTTCTCTCTATGTTTTAAAACATAAAAACATATCCATGTGACAATTATCCCTATCAAAAAATTCAAAAGTTTAATGTGTTTATTAACACTGATAAAATAGGCTTGGTTTCAAATGACTTTGTCCAGCTCTATGCTAAGATGCTTTAGCATGTTCAAGGAATATTAAATTATACTATCCCCATAAATTATAGGTTAGATGTCTTAAATGTGTTTTATATGTATGATGTTATCTTGATGAACTTACCAGCATGGAATTCCACTATAAAAACATGGAATCTACATAAAAAATAAATTCTTGTTATTTATATATTGTCAAAATATGTAGTCTTTGTTAAGCAACATTTGAAAACATCCCACTGAAAAACAATGTACCTGATACTACAGCTGCCTTACAAGTGTGTCAATCATAAAGCAATATGTGATGATCAATTTTATGAGTTACCATGACTGGGCTCTAGGATGCCCAGTGAACTGGTTATGTTATTTCTAGACAAGTGTGGATTATACTAAAAGAGATTAGGATTTGAATTGATTTGAATTGGTGCACTGAATAAACCAGAGGGGCCTCTGAAATGCTGAAAGGCATCTCCATTAAACTGAAAACCTGCATAGAATTCATTTTCTACCTGCATGACTGGTTAAAGTGAAACAATGATTTCCTCCTGCACTCTGTGTTTTCAGTTTTCAACCTTGTACACATAAATCAATATTTGTAAAATTGAATTTGGATCTTAAGATTTTGAGCTATGTTAACGATACTGTGGTTTGGATGTAAAATGTTTTCCATGGATTCCGTGTTTGAATACTTGACCCTCATGTATTGTTGGTTCTCTTCTGAAATGTTGTGGAGCCTTCAGAAGGCAGAATCTCCCTGAAAGAACTGGACTATTGGGTGTGGGCTTTTAACGGTCCATAGTCTGACCTCGTTTGCTTTCATCATATTCTTTGTTTTTATTTTTTTATTTTTTTTTTGGTTTTTTGAGACAGGGTTTCTCTGCAGCTTTAGAGCCTGTCCTGGAGCTAGCTCTTGTAGACCAGGCTGGTCTTGAACTCACAGAGATCCGCCTGCCTCTGCCTCCCAAGTACTGGGATTAAAGGCGTGCGCCACCACCGCCCGGCTCCATATTCTTTTTTAGTATAGATGGAAAATCACCAGCCACCTTGCACTCTTGCCATCATGCCTTCCTCGCCATGATGGGCGGAATCTCCTATTAAACCATAAGCAGAAATAATCCCCACCCCATTTAAGTTTATGCTCATCATGTATTTGGTCAGAGCAGTAACTAATACAATGACCCTTTTCTAAATGTAAGTATATTTTGAATTTCTGTAGTCCACACATTCTTTTCTCTAGAGTACATATATTTTGATATAATTACTTATATAATTGCATTTATTTATTTGTTACAAAATTATTTGGTTGGATGATGTTCCATCAAAAAATTAATGTTTTAGCTAAATATATTTACATATTCATGCAGCATTCATTGAAGAATGGGCCAAACAGATACCAGTAGAGAATTGGCTGTACATCATGATCACATGAGTTCTATGGCAGAATAACATGAGCCAGTGCAATGAATGTGTACACATAAGGAGAAAAGAATTCAACTATGAATGCAAATTTTTTCTTCCTAGAAATCTGAGCCCATGGCTTATTGTGCACTCTGGCTATTTTTGTGGCTGATTAAGTCAATTCAAGGCATTATAATGAGACAGATAAAATTCTGTCTGCACTGCCTCCACCTATTCAATAAATGTCCAATCCAGACAGATGCGTTATGAAGCCAAGACGTGTCATATCAACAGCTTTCACAGGGGCTGATGGATGTTGCCATGTGAACAACACTCTGGCAGGGTGTGCTTGGCTAAGGAGAGTGGTTATTCTTGGTGAATAAGAAATCAAGCCTACTGACACATTTTGGAGCTAACCCTAAATAATATTCCTGGAGAAATCCTGTGCTGCTAAATGTATTATTAACGGGTGTCAATATGTGTTTGATAAATTTGAGGGTTATTTCAGAATACACCTATACAGATGACCTGCACTTCTTAGCTGCTTTCATAATTTAGTTACAAGTATTTTAAATTCCAGCTGTCATCCCATGAACACTGACCATGAATGTTAAAATCCATAAGCACATTGCCGGAGGCAAAATTTGATAGGGTCACCCTGTTAAGCGGTGATATGACTCAGCTGACCTCTAGCTCTGAGTTACTTAAAGGTACCAAAAGATATTTCAGAAAGAAGATGACTTTACCAATTTTAGGGCACTGCCAGGGCTATACATAAATTTTCTTTTAAATCAAGGACTTTTAGAAAGTGAATCAATAGAACATTTGATATTGCTATTAAAACAAAACCACACTTATTCTTTATATTTGCATAGGACTTTTGAGGATCACAAAATAAATTGCATGGGTCACTCTGTATGCATCTTTTTTCTTTGTCATTTATAACGGCTAAAAGTAAATAGTTTGGATTCCTGAATTTGTTTTCTGTTCCCTAATATGTGATAGTAGCTGCTTACTTGTTTATCACTAGGATCAAACATCCTAAACAAAACAAATGCCCTTTGTTTGGCTATGAAATTAAGTGATAGGGAAGGAGAGAATTGGGAACATGAAATCACAGCTCCAAAAAGACTAGTTGTATCCTCCAAAAGCCAGTTTCCTATCTTGCAGACCTCAGTCCCTAAAACTAACAAAATTGCAGTGAAAGGAGTAGTTAGTTTTGTAGTTAATCTTTAAAGATACTAGGAAAGGAGCTGATTTCATTTTTGCCTTTCTCATCCAGAGATTCCTACTTACCAGGTAAAGAGCAAAATACATTGGCAGCTGGTTGTTGGTCCCTGATATTGGTTGACTGTTGGTCTTCATGTAATCACTAGGAGATTAGCTAATATTTGTTTGTACTTTTAAAACAATAATATCCAAATCTAGCATTAAATATAAATCTGTGCTATTTGTTGATTCTTTAAATTACTGATTCTTGGTGTCAAAGAACACATGGGAAATATATTTCTTCTAAATAAAATCTGAATATCATGATTATGTATTACCATTGTGGTAAAAGTAAGAAAAAGGGACACATTACTAACATTACTAGTTATATATTCCCTTCTACATTCCTATAATGTCTGGAAAAGAGAATGAAGTACCATACAATTCCACTGGAAAAATAATAGGAGAAAGAAGCATGCAAAAAAGCTGGTGGGAATAAGATGACAATGTTTCTAATGTCAATTAGGTATAAGTAAGAGCCCTCATTTAGAACTATGGGTATAGACTGTTCCTGTTCTTATTGAATGTTGTCAACCACAACTATCTTCTATTTAAAACTAAGTCTGAGTCAATAACCATAACCTGCTCTCTGAAATCCAATGTGTTGTTTCTCTTTGCTACATAATCTTTATTATTTGTAACCCTTTTTATACACCAAGAGGGTATTGCAATACTCTAGAGGGATTAAGACAAGGTGTTTTCTACAATGGTCAGTACAGAATAAGTAAGTACTGGATAAAACATTAAGAATATACTACATTCAAAATATCTGAATATTCTGTAAGATTCTATTTCACCTGCAGTGAAACTTTAACAGCATGTACTCTTAAAAAGAGGTAGTAATTCATAGTAATTCATTTGTGCAATACTAGTAAGGATGCAAATTGAAGTCATCAAATTCTGTGGAAACAGGGCTATTTTGGTCATGAAACCTCTGAAGATGAGAACACTGACATTTTCAGGAAATCACATTTATTGCATTTTATTTTCTAGAGAGTGTATCTGTAAATAACATTTCAAACGTGACATGTCAGAACAGAGTCAGAATAACTTGCAGAGGTTTATTATATTCAACAACTGGCTTGTAGTTAACATTGTTCATTCTTGCTTAGCCTCGGTACTATTCCACACTTTTTTAGACATTTCCACATTTAATCTTTAAGTAACCCATGTGAAATAGTTAAATTTTATGATCTAATTTTACAAATTAGGAAACTGGAGCACAATGGGTGATATAAATTAGCTTCTGTGTATCACAAATTACACTTATAGTGCCTTAAAATGCCATACAATTAATTCATGATTCTCCCTTTTAGCTAATTAGGTTGAGTTCATTGAAAAGTATGTTCTAAATGGTGTCTTAGTGCTCTTCCTTTTTGCTGTGATAAATCCTCTGACAACAGCAACTTAAGGGAGAAAGGGTTTGTTTTGCAATTGCACTCCATCATGGAAGTGTGACAGCAAGACGTTGAGCACACTGGTCACCCTTTGCCCAAATCAGGAGCAGACAGTCCTGGATACACGCAAGCTAGCACTTAGCTTGCTCTCCGCACTCACAAACAATCCAGCATCTTCTGTCCCGAGAAAGTCTCCCAACTCCAATTGATATAATCAATATAATTCAGAGCAGACATGCTTTGATCATCAATCACTCAAGAAACTTCCTTCCCAGAAGTTGTGTCAAGTTGATAGTAAAATCTAGCCATCACACTTGGCTTTCATTATCCTTTTATTTTTCTTTTTTATTATTAAAATATATTAGTTCTATGGATAATGTGCATCATTGTGACATATTGTGTTACTTCTTTGGACAATTGTTTTGCCCATTTTGCTACTTATTGACAGGATTATTTGTTCTCAAATACATATTCGTAGAGTTTTCATATGTGCTGGATCTAAGCTATTTGTCGATACATAGCTGAGAATTTTTTTTCTTCCATCATGTAGTCTGTGTATTTACTTTCTTACCTCTTTCTTTTATTGTTAATTTTACCTTTTTAAATTTGGAATTATTTATTAAACAGATACGGTTGGTATATTAAATACAGGAAATATACTTTTGAAGTAGATATTTATTTATAACAAATGCCATTACTTTACCTCAAAGTTAATTATATTTCAATAGAAAAATATAATAAACCAAGAGTCAATGTTAAAAGAAACCAATCACAAAGGAGGATAAAACATTAAAAATTTTCAGTCAGATTGTGGTGACACATGCCCTTAATCCCAGCACTCAGGAGGCAGAGTCAGGTGGATCTCTGTGAGTTCAAGGCCAACCTGGTCTATAAGAGCTAGTTCCAGGACATGTAAGACTGTTACACAGAAAATTCCTGTCTCAAAAAGTAAAAAAAAAAATCAAAAAACAAACAAATAAACAAACCAAAAACCTAAAAGTAAAAAAGATTATTGTTTTGTGTGTTTGTTCAGGTGAGGGTAGGCAGTAAAAGAATTGAAAAAGCTTAACCATTCTTTTTAGAACATTTGCCATTTTAAAGAAACACATTAATTGGGTATAATAAGACTATCTTTTTCAGAAATCAAAGCTTAATTTTTGAATCATATTTCTGAGTTTTTCTTTATTATTTTTCCATATTTTCCTTTTGCCCTTGGTCTATTGAGACAGAATTTTTCTTTAGCTTTGGAGTCAGTCCTGGAACTCACTCTATAGACAAGGCTGGTTGAACTCACAGAGATCCACTCTGCCTCCCAAGTGCTGGGATTAATGGTATGCATCATAGCTGCCTGGTTTGTTTAATCATTTCTTAATTAGGTATATATCTACATTGATATTTCTAATTCACAAGGGTTCAAGTACAAAAAATTAAGAAATCAGAGCAAATCTGATAATTTTAACAAAGTAAAAGTAACATATTTTCATTGTCTCTTAATGGTATTTGAATCTCCAACTTTATGAATAGAAAAAACTAGTTATTTAAACATTTTTCCCTTTATGATTTTGTTTCTCCCCAATAAATAGCATGCTTAAATGCAGAAAATTAGGTACAGTGTCATTTGTCAGTCCCTGCTATTTTTCTGAGATTTTAAAATTTTTTCCAGGATGTAGCAGTAGGCCGCTTGTTCATCCTGGCCACCTAGAACCAAAATAACCACACAGAAACTACATTATTTAAAACACTGCTTGGCCCATTATCTCTAGCTTCTTATTGGCTAACTCTTACATCTTAATTTAACCCATTTCTAGTAATCTTTATATTGCCATGTGGCTATGATTTATTGGCAAGATTCCAATCGACACCTGTCCCAGGTAGAGCTACATGGTTTCTCTCTGAGTCTGCCCTGCTTTCTCCCAGCATTCAGCTTAATTTTCTCTGCCTAGCTCTGTTCCCATATAGCTCTGTTATAGGCCCAAAGCAGTTCCTTTATGTATCAATAGTATTCAAGCATACAGAGAGAAACCCCACATCACCAGGAAGTCTTTACACACATCTATTCCTTAGTATATTTTCCTAGCACTTTCAAAGTTCTAGGTTGTACACATAAGCAATTTTATCCATTTCCAGTTTATTTTTTGGAAAGTGTAGTGAGTCACTGAGACAGTTTTCCATACTTGTAAATGTGGACATTTAGATTTTTAAGTACTATTTTTAAAGAGACTGTGTTTTCTCCAAAGTATAAAGTACTATAATGGTGGTTATTTATTTCTGGAGTCTCTATAATATTCTATTCCTGTGCACATTACATCAAGTCAAGACCCCAGGTCAATGGATTAACTCACGCACACTGGTGCTTATATTCCTTTCTCTACTCATATACAGTCCGGGCCCATTGCCCAGGAGATGGAGTCACTGCTGTGGGGGCTCCTTTGGCCAATAGCCTTTAAGGTACCAGCCCACTTGGGCATGAACTCATACTATAAATGCAGCTGTAAAGCGTGTGTTAGTTCTCTTGCTTCCGGCTCTCACTTCTGACTGCTAGACTCTGTTCCTTTCCTCCATTCATGCAGAGGACTGTGATCTAGGACAGAGATCTGTGAGTCTCCCCTAAATAAACAAACCTTTACTATACATAATTCTGAACTAGTGTGGGTTTATTTGTATCTTCTGCCATCAAGTCAGCTCGGTGATTAAGTCTCACTTCAGTTAGCAAAGTCAAGTACGATCTCCCACAGACATAATTATAAGTCAGCCTATTCTAAACAATCTCTTAATGAGATTCCAATGACAGGTGACTTAAGAGTTTGTTTTAGTAAAATTTATATTTTGCTATTATTCTGTAGCATAATTAGAAATAAAATATTAAGATACTTATAGCTTTAAATTTTATACTCTGGATTGTTGTTTGAGGTCTTTTGTTTCTATGGTATGATTGCTTTTTATTCTAGTTCTGAAGAAGCCATTGTAATTTTGATGTGGATTACATTGACTATATAGACTACTTGTGGTAATATCAATATTTTAACAATACTGACTTTACCATTCTGTGGATACTGAAACTCGTTCTTCATTATGATGTCTTTTTAAATTGCTTTTGTCAGTATTTTATAAGTTTTATTTAGATATCCTCCACCTTTGTAGCTAGCTTTATGACTTACAGGTTATGCATAAGATGAGATCCTCTTCCATCTAGGGTTCAGTAGATCTAGGTCGAAATGATAATA
The DNA here is from genome assembly GCF_903992535.2 of Arvicola amphibius. NCBI lineage: Eukaryota > Metazoa > Chordata > Mammalia > Rodentia > Cricetidae > Arvicola > Arvicola amphibius. Next base: position 33,036,464 of record NC_052047.1, on the reverse strand, counting down.
ATGACGAGGCATGATTTCTTTTATTATCAATCAGACAATTCTGAACTCGTTAAGGTACCAGGACTGGATGGATAAGAACAGCAGATGTGGACAAGGCCAAAATTAGGAATTGTTACAACTCAAATTATATCACATTTTCTTATTAAAGCAAGTCAAACTATCATTCCATAAACATGAATCTGCATACTTTACACTCAAGTGGAAGAAATACAGTGACATTGAGATGGAATGTAATAATGGTGCCCATATTTTCCAGGCAAGGCTCATAAATAAATAAATACATACATACATACATACATACATACATAAATAAATAAATAAAAATGGATGTGATGGCAGGAAGATTCTACATCTATTTCATTTTTTAATGTTTTTGCCCATTCCACTCTTTCCAAGTTTTAGTGAAGAAAATACATGACTCCATATTATAATTATTCTTCTAGGAGATTCTTTGTTTGTGACTATCTTCAAGTGGTAGCAATAGGCTACTGTATATCTCTGAGTTAATGAAAAACTGTTTTAAAGCTTTTCCTTCATGTGATGTTCAAAGAAAGGGATGAAAGAAAAGAACATTATTCTGCATACTTATTATGTGTGATAATTTAGTTAACATTTTAAAATGTCATGTCTTCTTACACCAAGTGGAGCAACATTACTTCATGATGTCCTTGTTTTACTCTAATATTAGCATTACGAAACAACTTCTTAATGAGGTTTTTATACAAGTCAGATATTTTCTGTGAGAAAAAAAGCATATGCTAATTTACCCTGGAACAAACATAACAAAATCAATACACATATATGTTCTGAGAAACTTAAATAAAGCCTTGTGAGAAAATTCTCAGAATTGCCTTTAGATAATTGTTTGAAATTTGTAGGTATTATTCATAGGTTCAAAATGTTAAGTATACAATAGGACCCAAGGATTGCTACATTGGAAAATGTTAAATGTTTGTATTCTGAAGAAAGAGCAATTTAAATAATTCACTAGATTGGGTTTTAACTACCCATATGTGAAAATATAAAGCAAAAATCAAAGGCAGCACAGATGGGAGAATTGTGGTCAATTAGAGATTTATAAATGAAACACACAGTTGGGTGTGATGCCCAAGGATGAAGAAATAGTTCAACATAATTCTAGATATTTCCTTGTTCACACATCAAATATCCAGGCATAAATAAGTTTCACTTGTGAACACCCTTTATAAGCTAAATATAAAGGTATCAGGAGAGAAGTGCTATTGTAGAAACCAGCACATAGAATGTTTCTGTGTCAAGTGGCTCATTGCAGCAGCAGCAGCAGCAGCACATTTAAAGCAATCTGGTACCAAAAAGTTGGGTGTGGTGGCTTATACCTACAATTCCAGCATCTGTTCTTAAGATGGAGGAGCACATTAAATTCAAAGCCAACATGTATTGCATAGTGAATTCTAGTCTATCTTGGTTTATATAATCAGACTCAGTTTCAGAAAGTATCTCTTGAAAAGACATAAATATGAAAATTCAATTTATAAATAAGTTTGTAACCTATTGTTTTATGGCTATTAAAATATTTATAGGCTAAAGATTTATACATTGTTTTATTTAATAATACATTGAAAACAGTCTGTTTCATTGAATGTTGTAAAAACACATTTCACTATTCTTGTATACCATATTATGATACTTTGTTTTCATACATTAATTAACCATGTTCCTAATATTTATCATCTGGAAAAGTTTGACTTATAGGCAAGTATGTCTTGAATTTGTTAATTGAGGTTGATAGCACCTGGTTACTCTTGTGGCACCATTCCTTGGGCAAAGGAATGTGAACTGTATGCAAGTAGAGGAAGTGAGCTGATTTGCAATTATGATTTATCATATCACTCTATAAAAATGAGTTATGAATAGAAGTTTCCTCACCAGGATGCTTTCTGTTTAAAAGGATGGCAGTCCTCTCATAACATCACCTAAAAGATGCTTCAACTCTTTAACCATTCTTAGGGCAGGCTGTGTTGAGATAATCATTTTGTACACATGTGAAGATGTGTCTCTGTTTAACTTCACCTTCATAAGACAACTGCTGACTGGTTTAATATAGAGTTGAACAGCCAATAGCTAAGCAAGAGAGGATAGGTGGGACTTCTAGGCAGAGATAGGAAATCAGAGAAAAAATTATCATTCACATGCAGAGGAAGTCAGGTACTGAGGAGACGTAATATACTATATAGCAGAACATAAATTATTATGGATGGGTTAACGTAAGTTTTTTTTATTTTAGAACAGTTCTTAAGTATTTCTTTTTTTTTATTAAAGATTTCCATCTCCTTCCCTCCTCCTCCCCCTTCCCTCCCCTCCCTTCCACCCATACCCCCACTCCACCCCACTCCAAGACAAAGAGCTATCAGGGTTCCCTTCACTATGTTAAGTCCAAGGTCCTCCCAGCTCCCCCTAAGTCCAGGAAGGTGAGCAACCAAACTGACAAGGCTCACAGTGAGCCCGTCCATGCTGTAGAGTTCATGCTCATTGCCGTTGTCCTTGGTTTCTCAGTCCTCCTCCACTGTAAGCCACATTCAGAGAGTCCGGTTTGGTCCCCTGCTCCATCAGTCCCATTCCAACTGGACTTGGTGGTCTCCCGTTAGATCTGTCCCACCGTCTCAATGGGTAAACGCACTCCTCACGGTCCTGACTTCCTTGCTCATGATCTCCCTCCTTTTGCTCCTCATCTGGACCTTTGGAGCTCAGTCCGGTGCTCCTATGTGGGGCTCTGTTATTTTCTCCATCCAATGCCAGGTGAAGGTTCTATGGTGATATGCAAGATATTCATGAGTATGGCAATAGGATCTGTACATTTCTGGCACCCTCTCCTCAGCTGCCCAAGGACCTAGCTGGGGGCGTCTTCCTCGACACCTGGGAACCCCTCTAGAGTCAAGTTTTAAGAGCTAGCTGGGAATGAGCCTAATATGAGGCCAAGGTTTTATGATTAAAAAAAGTCTCCATATCATTATTTGGTAGCTGACATCCAAAGAAAGACCAGCTACAAGGCTGATTTCCTCTATACCCCCCTTTGCAAACTTCTTTTAGTTAATTTTTCTTTTATCGAAGTTGATTTTTTTCATACATATATTTGATTATGGTTTTTCCTTTCCATAATCTTCCCAGTTACTTCTGACATCTCTTCTATCTGGATTCATACACCCTGTCTCTACTTTGAAAACAAATAATAAAGTAAATCAAAGACAAACAAATCAAAATATGACAAATAACTAAGCTAGAAAAAATAATCAAAGATAAATCATAAGAAATGCATACAGAAGCCAAGCAGCAGTGACACACTCCTTTAATCCCAGCACTTAAGAGGCAGAGGCAGGCAGATCTCTGTGAGTTCAAGTGCAGCATGGTCTACAAGAACTAGTTCCAGGATAGTCTCCAAAGCTACACAGAGAAACCCTGTTTCAAACCTCCCCCCCAAAAAAAGAAGAAAGATAGTAAAAAGAAATTCATACAGACACAGAGACACAAACACACACTCATGCATATCCAATCCCATATAAACCACATTCCAGAGGGAATAATATATACATGAAATTCCCGTATAAAGGAAAAATAAAATAAGTGCCTTGACATAACATTTTGAGAAAAGAGCCTCCAAACATGAGGCTGAGTTCATCCTGTGTTGTCCATCTACTGTTGAGTGTGGGGCCTGCCCTTAAGTGTGGTTTGTTTCCCCAGTAAGGCTCCCTTGGAAAAAACTAATTTATCATTTGCAAGTAGATATCAATTTGAGATAACTTCTGAATTAGAGATAGGGACATGTGTCCATTTCTATGTTCTGTTCTAGGACCTCATCTGGTACAGAACTCTGCTGACCCTATGCATGCTGTTGCATTCTCTGTAATTTCATATGTGTTCCGTCCTTGTTGTAAGTAGAAGGGCTTGTTTCCTTGGTGTCCTTTATCCCCTCAGGATTATTTTATATTGCCTCTTTCTCAGTGTTTCCTAAGCCCCAAGGGAAGGGATTGGATAGAGACATCTCTTTTAGAGTTAAGTGTTCAAAGATCCTTCATTCTCTGCTTATTGTCTGACTGTGAGTCTCTTCACTGATGATGGTTGAGCAAGGCACAGATCTATGAACACAGCAGATTCTCTGTTGGGAGTAATTTTATTGCTGCATTATTTTATCAGAACAGTACGATTTGGTTTTCCCCTAGTCCTCTGGCCTATCTGGTCTCCAATTCTTTGCCATGCAAGGCAACATTGAATATATGGATTCCATATTATGGAGGCTTAACTGTAATGAGATATTGATTGGTTATTCCCACAAGCTTTGTGTATATCATTGTGCTAGCATATCTTGAAGTCACTCAAGTAATTTGAAGGTTTTGTGGATGGGTTGATGTTTATGTTTTTCTTTTGGTAACATGCAAAGTACCTTCTTGTACCAAAGATACTAGAACACAGGGATGAAGGATCTATGTAGGCATTAACTCTATATTCAAAGATTGTGCAGGTGTTGTCTTCAGCAATAGGGCCTTGTCTTCAGTTTTTGGAAAGCAACCAATAGTCTTGTCAGTATCTTAGGTTGTTTAGGGGCTCCCATGAATCTCTTTGGTCACAGAGCTATATTAAATATTACTCAATCTGAGTACTGGAATTGCATTAAAGTTGCTCTCCCGTAGTGGCTGCATAAGTTGCATTCTCACCAGCAGTGGAAGAGTGTTCCCCTTACTCTACATCCTTACCGTCATGAGCTGTTATATGGTTTATTGATCTTGGCCATTCTGACTAGAATAAGATGGAAAAAAATCTCTAAATAGTTTCGATTTCCTTTTCCCTACTGCTGAGAAAGGATGTTGACCTTATCTTTAAGTGCTTCTCAGTCATTTGAGTTTCCTCTATTAAGAATTCTCTGTTTAGATATGAGCCCAATTTTTAATTGGATTATTGCCTTGATAGCTAATGTTTTGATCTCTTTATATATTTTGGATGTTACCCTCCTCTTAGTTGTATAGTAGCTAAAAATCTTTTTCAATTTTCTAGGCTGTTTCTCTGTCTGAATGATGGCGTACTTTGCCTTACAGAAGCCTTTTTCATTCATGAGATTCCATTTATTAATCCTTCTTTTTAATGCCTGTGAGATGGCTCAGGGATTAAAAGGCTAGGCTCACAACCAAAAATATGACTTCTCTCTCTTTTTTTTTTCTGGCAGTAACTGTTTGAAAAGGAAAGTATGTGACCTTTATACTTTCCCTTCCAAGTCAACCTGTTTCAGGAAAATGCATTCCTTCACAGGCCCTTAGATGTTGAATTACAAAGGCTATCAGAAGATCAAAAGGAACATTTCCAATTTTCTCCATAACTTGCTACCCAGTGACCTTGACTAACTTACAATTAATAGAGACAGCCATTTTTATTGTTCCTTTCAATCCTCCAAATACTTTCTTTGCATCACATTCTTTTCTTACAGTAGCATTGAAAAACCGGTAAAAAAAAAAAAAAAGGTATATTTTTACCAGCAAATAGACTGAAATCTATGTCTAAGTGGATACTTAATATTCTTATTGAGTAGTTTAATCAACCATCTAAGGAATCACCTTGTGGAAGGCAAAATCTGATGAGATAAGAGGTATAATTATTATTTTAATAAAACACTATCTTTTTCCCCCAGAAATCCTACCCCATACTGCTGTTTTTGGAGCTTCAACCTTGTGCTTCCTAAGTCAGAAATTGCAATTTTTCTTCCTTCTCTCTCTTTTTTAAGTGTGCTTTCCCTAGCACTTCAGAATTCCTCATTGCTTCTCTTTGAAGCCATTCTGCCCTTTTGTGATGCTTCCGCTTGTCTGCAGCACAGTGACCTCTGGTGCTGAGCATGCTTGCTTACCTCCAATGACAGGGTTTTTGCTCTTTCTCATCTACATTGTTCCATCTGGAGAATTGTGCAGATTTCCAGATTGTCTTCCCTGTTTTTCTTTCCTTAAACTTGAATATAATTGTCCTCCAACCTTTGTCTGTTTCTGTTTTTAAGTCCAGTTATTTGTGACAAAAATCAATGAGAAGAGACCTCAGTTTCCTTGGTAAAATTTGTCGCACCCTTGGTGAGATATCCTCAGTTTTCTGCTATCACTTCAGTGATAACAAAACTTTAATAAACTGTGCAGGATTAGAGGGCAGGAAAGCATTTTCTTTCTTTTTTATGAGAACTTCATACACAGAAATGTTATAAATGGTAACATTCTTATATAACAGTCTTAGTAAGTACTTATGATATAGTAGTATCAAATACAAATCCTTTGGTTAAAACATAGAGTTTTATGCAGGTTGCTGCATATATCTATAGGTCAAGGGAAATTGACAAGATCTCCTGAGTAAATTGGAAGCATGTGGGGAAGGGGTGGGGAGTGAGGAGGGGAGAAAGAGAGTGGAGTGGAGAATATGAGGCATCCTGAAGGTAGAGTTGGAAGAAAGACATAGAGGGAAAGCAAGGAAAGGGATATTTTGATTGAGGGATCCTGGTACTAGGGAAATTCCCAGGCATGCACAAGGATGACACCACCTAAGAATCTAAGCAATAATGGAGAAGATTCCTTCAACTGCCATTCCCCTATAATCAGATTGGTGACAACCTTAATTGTCATCATAGCACCTACATCCAGTAACTGATGGAAGCAGATGCAGAGATCCACAGCTAAGCACTAGGTCAAACTCCTGGAATCCAGTCGTAGAGAGGGTGGAGAGATAATATGAGCAAAGGGGTCAAGACCATGATGGGAAAACACACAGAAACAGCTGACCTGAGCAAGTGGGAGCTCACAAGTGGGTGTGTCAGACTCCAGAGTGACAGCTGGGAAACGTGCATATGACTGAACCAGTCCGTATGAATGTGGTGACAGTTGTGTGTACTGGGCAATCGGTGGGGCCACAAGCAGTGGAACCAGTATATATCCCTAGTGAATGAAGTGGATATTTGAAGCCCATTCCCTATGGAGGGATATCTTGCTCAACCTAGAAACAGGAGGAGGACTGTGGTTCTGCCTCAAGTGATGTGACAGACTTTGTTGACTCTCCACGCTAGGCTTCACTCTCTCTGATGAGTGGATGGAGGACGAGGTAGGGGAGGGAGAGGGAACTGGGATTGTTATGTAAAATAAGATTGTTTAAAAAATAAAAATAAACTAAAAAATTAGAGTATTATGCATACTACCAGGCTGCACAAATCTATAGGTCAAGATTTAGGAGATAGTAAGGAATTATGCTGGTCTCGTAAGGAATTATTCTGTTCTAGCAAAGCAGCAATCATAGCTGTTCATGACCTCTAATATTCATGGCCTCACTATACTAGCCAGAAATTCAGTAATAGGCAGAAGAATGATACAGACAACAATGGTGATTAAGCCAATTGCAAGTACACGTGTTTTTATTTTCAGGTTATCAAGAGTAGGCTCATGCTTCAGTCTGCTGGTGCTGAAACTCAGAGATAAAGCATTTATGAAGGCAAAAATCACAAAACCACAATTCACACCAAAATCAGATGAGGGTCTGGGTAACCTTGAAACACTTGGTCCTGGAAGAGCATAGTAATTATTTCAGACCTAACTTAACAATTATTTTTGATTTATACCTTCTCCAGTTATTTTAGCTTAATTAGTTTCTGTAACACATTTGGGCCATGGTAAAGGCCAAGAAAGCCTCAACAGTGTTGCCAATGCATCTGTGACTGAAGAGTGGTAGAGAGTTGAAAACTGTCTAAGTAAACACCAAATGGAGTCAGAACAAGATGGCACTAACTTTTTCATTCTAGCATGATTTATCTCCTGCTGAATGAGCCTTAACTCCAATTAGACTGTTGTTGGTTTTTGGTTTTCATGGATATCCATTGCACCTTACTGGATATGTTGCCATGCTGGTCATTTTTGTGGTTTATAGATTTTGCAGCTAGATAGGACTGTTCAGTTGCTTCTTTGCTTGGGAGTTTACCTCCACTGGAAACCTTGCCTGGCATGAAAGAAGGTCATGCAAGACTCATGTATTATTCCATTATTAGACTATTTTCTATATCATAGAGGTTAGCCCTCAGAAAGGAAGCATTAAGGGCAGATCCAGTTCAAATCATCTGAGTCTTGTGTTCTAACTGTGTAGTTTCTCCTGTTATAGGGAACCAAGTCCATTACAGCAAATGAAGACTATCTAAGAAAGCCACGACTGGACACATTGCAGAAATCCGCAGATTGCATCAATTCAAGTACCAATGGCTACATCTCTATCACAGTTCCTTCGTCTATGGCTCAGGGAACACCGAAGAAGAGGGTTTGGGAAGAGTGAGAATACCAGGGCATCTGCAGGAAACACTCTGACTTAGAATATTCATGTACAACATGGTATTAACTATTAAGTAAATGTTAATCAAGCTACAATCCACAGACCCAGAGAGGTTAGGTATTTACCTAACCTCAGAGGACACTTGGATCACTCTGAGAAGGGGAAAATAGAAGAGATTTTGCTGGTGGACTGGGAAATGTTGGGAACAGGAGGCAAGGGGTCAGTTGTGGGGAGGGAATGGAGGAAAGAGTTTGGGGAGAGACAGCTGGAATTGTGGGACATTTGGGGTAGGATGTGGAGACCTAGTGCAGTAGAAACTTTTTGATATCTGTGAGAGTATCCCTAGTGTAGACTGCTAATAATGGAATAATACACAAGTCTTGCATGACCTTCTTTCATGCCAGGCAAGGTTTCCAGTGGAGGTACTGGGTTGCATTTGGCTGAGCTGTTGGACAAAGAGGTACCATGGAGATCCCTAAACAGCCCAGGCTGATGCTAAGACAGTGGGTCACTCTCTGAAAACTGACAGTAGTGCCCTATAGCTGAGGACAACATCCACATAGCTCACTGAATATAGGGTGGTTGAGCTGGTGCCTGCATGGAGTCATCACCACTACATTCTAGTCTGCTTGGCATGGGAGGATACTCTGCAGGCTAAGGAAAGAAAAACATGGACACCAGCCCATCCACAAAACCTTTTACCTATATTTTGTCCTTCATGCAAGATGTACTGTGATAATTGTGCCACAGAACTTGTAAAAGTAGAAAACCAGTGTTCGATCTACTTGAGACCTACTACAGGTCAGTGAGCTCATGTCCCGTATTGCAGTATTGCATAGATAGCCAAGGACCAGAGACTGGCTTTTCCAGATACCTAGGGGAGAGCCAAACACTACTAGAAAAAAATCAGCAAAATAATTTCTAATGATATTCTGCTATACTCCTAGATCAGTGACTTGGCCAGTCATCTCCAGAGAGGCTTCCTCTGACAGCAAATGAGGGGTGAAGAGACCAGATATTATGCAGACCAGACATTTTGTGGTGACTCTAAATTGGAGTTTTCTATTGGGTCCCTCTGTAGAAAATGGGGAGGAAAGTGTATGAGTCAGAGGGGAAGGGGGATACCAAAAGAATACGGCCCACCAAATCATCTATGGGCTCACAGACACTGAAGCAGCAAGAAGAGTGTCTACATGGGTCTGTACCAGGTCCTCTGAGTAGATGGTACTGCTGTTAGCTTGGTGTATTTGTGGGACTCCTAATGGTGGGAACAAGTGTATCTCTGATGTTTTTGTCTACACTCTGGACTCTTTTCCTCCAATAAGGTTACATTTTCCAGCCTGGCTATGAAGAAGGCTTTTTCTTTGTTTTATTGTATCTTAGTTTGTCATGTTTTTCTGTTGTCTCTTGGAGGTCTGTCCTTTTCTGAAGGAAAGTAGAGGAGGAGTAATCTGGGGAATAAGGGAGGTCTGGGAACTTGGATGGAGTAGAGAGAGGGTACAATGCATCATTTTGTGGTCAGGATATAGTGTATGAAAGATGAATCTATTTATAATATATTAAGCAGAAAAAGAAATGGTTGCATGAACAAGAACAGGACAATGGCAATATCAATGGACATATTAACGTGGGAGGAGGAAATTTCTGTATAGTCCCACACTTAGATAAAGAACTAGAGGCAACAAATGACTGCTGGGCAAAAGGTAACTAACCTCTGCTAGGGTCAGTCCTTATTGGTTATCCGATGCAGTGAAAAACCCTGAACCATGTAAACACAAACAACAGAAAGGGACTGAAAGGTTGTGTTTATATATTTGTGCATACCGATACATATATTGTGTAACACTATTTACAGATAAAGAGTCTATTATCTTAAAAGCGGAAGACATGGGGTGAGCTGAAGTGAGGGTCCTTGGGAGGGCCTGGAGGAAGAAAAGTGATGGGGAAATTGATGTAATTCTATTTTAATTAAAATCATTAAAAATACTACAAAAAGTATTGAGAAAGTTCAACTATCTTCTCTGGTAATAACCTTTTAATCTGTCCACTCACAAACCCTGTCTGTGCTCTGAATAATTAACATGTTCCATATATTTATTCTGACTTCTAAGTATGCAGCTTTTATTTTGTAATTTTATCTTTTGCTTAGTTTTACCATACACTGTATAATTTTATGCCTCCCAAAAATTTGTCCACCCTGCATATAATATATTAATAATTTGTATTTGCTCACATGGAGCTATGGATAACTTTAGCAATGATTGTTATCAGTATACAAAACTATGCTTCCCCATTGCCCTGTAGATCTGCATTGGGATAGTTTAAGGTTTTGAATAATGATGATTATCCTAATATTAACATGCTTACATGTGTATTTTGATGCTTATGTATATACATTCTATTCTATTTTCAGTGCTACCTATAGAATGGTTTAGTCCAGAAGTTAGCACATTTTGAAACTTGAAGTGCAGTGACAAGAATCTTTCCCACATGTAGAATTATACATTGGGAGATACTTTGTTATTTTGATGATGTAATACATTACCATCCATGCTTCTGTGTTTCTTTAGAGAGCAGTTACATAATTGCTTTTCTTGAAACAACTACCCTTGCATTAATATTTATAAGTTAATTAGTTTTACACATTCGGAATTCATAGAGCATTTTAGTATATGGAATGAAAGTTTTTGAACTTTTGGGAATCCAAGAGGGTTGTTCCTTTTTATACTTCTTTCACCATATTTTGTTGTTGTTGTTAGTCTTTTTCTTAGAACCCAGTGAAGGGCAGGCTTGACCATCAGCATTGCCTATGACTTTCTCCCTTCTGTAAGCACATTTTCTCTTTGCCTGTCATTCTGCTTATGAGTTTTATGAGTTTTCTGTCTTGCCCTCACATTGATCATCCCTTCTCTCATGTTTCCTAGTCTTTTGTTTAAAACAGAGCTTCCTGTTCTTAGAGTTCTTATTCATCTCAAATAGGGCCTGAATTTTAGCAGGGTTTTCTGTTAAAGTTTCAGATTGTTCTTATTCTCAATCAAAGAAACTGTTGTTTTATCTGAGTTCATTTCAGCACATGGAGACCCTGGGAGTCCATTTCCTCATATCCTTTCTTCCTGCTGCTTCTTTCTCAAGTGAACTGTGTCTTGTAAATTAATTATCTTTGATTTTGAATCAAACTCCAGTTTTGAAAAGTGCTTGTAGATGTGATTTCAGAACATGTATGATTCTTTCTCTACACAGGATGTCCATTTTTTAAAGATTGATATTAATGAGTGTTAGTAATTTGAAATCACAGTAAATCTCTCTCAGGTATTTGGCATTTTATAGCCTTTCAAGCAAAAGAAAAATTCCCTGTGAAAAATTATTTTTGTCTTCTATTATTTCTATGGTACAACTGTCCTTTCCTTAATTAAAACAGACTCCACTCTGATGGGCTGCTGGCTACTTCTGTGTCCTTGTAGCTCTATGGAGTGTCACTTCTGGGCTTAATCTTTTAAGTTAAATCCCAGCTTCTAAAATGTCCTTCGAGTTTCATAAAATTTATGACAGTCTTCTTTCAATTTAGTTCTTCTCCTAGACAGCAATTTGCCAAGATTTACTACTTTGATGTGTCTAATAGGATATTTTACGTTTTACTCAGGTTTTTTTGTTTGCCTATAGTAGGAGAATTTGCCTCCATTATTAAAATTAGAGTAATATATTTCTTTTAATATTTATTTTTTCCAAGTTTATATTTTAATCAAACTATTTTGAATATAAAACAAAGATGGAAGCACTGTTTCATTAACATGATCTTATTTAAATATTTTTTGGAGGTTGGAGTGATTTCATATTGATTAAAACTACCTTCTGCTTTTCCAGTGGATCTGAGTTTAGTTCCATACACCAATACTACTGACATCTATTTATGACTCTAGTTTCATGAGATTGACATTCTCTTCTAGCCTCTATGAGTGTCCACACAGAGAGACTTTTAAAAATCAAAAAGTAGAATGTTTTAATTGTGTTTGTGTATGTTTAGATGATGTATAGGTATATGTATATGTGTGTTTTAATTGTTTGTGTATGTGTAGATGATGTATAGGCATATGTGTATGTGTGTTTGCATGCATGTGTTCATCTGAAAAGACATTGACATCCAGTGACTTTGTTGGTAACTATTATTTTGTTTAATTGATCAGTATCTTTCACTGAATACAGAGATTATTGATTCAGTTAGTGTAGCTAGGAAGCTTGTCCAGAGGATTTCCAGCCTCCACAGGCTGCTGTGCCCACCCACATATACCCACTCATTTCTGTGTGTAGAGAGAATAAGTGTAGACTTCTGTTATAAATTCTTTGTGTTCTTTCTTTCAGTGTTGGGCATTGAAGCTGGGAACTAAGCAGGCTTTACCACACTCTAATGTTGGAGCATTAGAACAAGTCCTTAGCATTTAATTTTAAAAAAATATTTCAAGAAAAAAATCTGATCTTTTAATTTGTCAAAGAAAACACTTAGAGGTACCTAAATGCTGTATTTTCATTCCTTAATTTAAGCATTGCAAAATACCTGCTCTCTAATGCAGCAGCATTCAGACAGACATGTGTTCATTTTTTTCCTAGCTTGTGCACAGCCGTCCCTTCCAGAATCATGAATTTTCCTGTTTGTTAGAAGAAAAAAGAGCTCATTTTTATCTTATTTGAAAAGTTCCTATAGACAGTCTACTTTTTTTCAGAAGAAAACAGAATGTTTCTATTTCTTTATCATCATCTGTGCGGATACAACAACAGGAAACCAAACAACAAGGTACACCTCTGGCCCTTGACTTTCCCAATTTCTGCAGGCAAAAGCTTCTCAATCTAAAGAAAAGTCATCAAAACTGATAGCTGACCTAACCTGAGGAGCTCTTTTGCAGGATGAACTGTTGTATCTAATCACTAGGTAAGGGAACTCTGGCTTGATGCAGCCCACATTTTGTGAGAACTGTGACGATTTCAGTTTGATCAGTTGTTGCCATTGCTAAGACTAGTGATTTATACTCAAAGTGTGTCACACAGAGCAGAGGTCATTATCTCAATTTTGTGGTTGGTGACATTATTGCTATATGTTACATTTTCAATATCTTAGAGAATGCATTGCCTGGTCTCATGCTCAATGCAATGTTGGTTTTAAAATCATCTGAAGGCTCTTGGATGAGAGAGGGCAGGGCAGAACAGAGGGGGAGAGAAGGAGGAAGAAAATGCTATAGTAACAATAATAAATGTGTGTGCTTAGAGAGTGTACATTGAATTCTAACTTATTTTCTTTAGTTTTGAGGCAGCATGGTCTAAGAATTCCTGAGGATTTTCATTTGTTGTTTGTTTGTTTTTTAATTAGGAGCTTGGAATTGCTTCATAATCTCCATCAAAAATATCCTTCATTAATTATTCTGACAATGGTCTGTCTATCTGCTTTTTTTTTTTCTCCTAACACAAGATAACTCTGATGCCGAATAGCCTCGGTGGTGAGGACTTATGACAACACATCATGCCTTCAGGATGCTTTTTCTTTCCATATTTGGACTTTTACAGACTTTTTCAGAATAGCATGAACCATGTCTCTTCCTTTTGTCTCTCTGTTTTTAGATGCCTAAAGTATAATGATGTTTATATGAATATTCATAATATAAAATACAATATTGAATTGTTAGAAAGATGCTAGCAATGGAAGTTGAGAGCATTTATTTCTACTGAGTACAGGGTCACTTTCATGATTCAATTTGAAGATGGCAGAGCATTTGGACAGGCTTGACCACGGTAGACTTTACTTTTGAACTTTACAAAATGAAAAAGGGCTAGGAAAGTTTGAGTCAGAAAAGAAGACATGTGAAGAATTGTACATAAGAAATTAGGCAAAGACTTGTCTTTCATTTGGATTGAATATTGAGTATTTTCTTGCTAATATTCCAACCTCACACGTAATATTGTAAATTTTGAAAAGAATCAGATGTCCTTCTGTTTGTTAGACTAGAGAGCTATTTTTGTTGTGCCTAGATGTCAGTAGTTTGTCTCTCTCAGTGAATGTTCCACATGTTAATGCCATCTGTGACATGAATAACAAGAGTGTCATTAGCAAATTTTGAAATGGAAAACTTTATGATTAAATATAGAGAATATAAATTAGGAGATCATCCAGTAAATTTATAAAGCTAGGCTACATTGCATTTTGTTTTCAGTAGAAGAAAAAGTATTCTGGCATGATGAATGCTTAGCCTGTTAACCCCTGGGTCATCTATCGACATATGTTCTTTTACCTCTTGAACCAAGACCATTGAAACCTTGTCCACCTACTTAGGTTTAATACTGTTGATGTGCTATTCATACACACATATAAAAGATGGTGACAAATAATCGTGTATTCTCACATCTAATCATCATGTCTTGCTTTATTCCCTGGGAGGATGAATTAATGTTCTTGGAACACATTTCACATGCAAGGAGGTTTACATTTGCTCTTACACTCATTCCACATAGAAGACCAGGGAAGAACACATTTTATAAATAAGAATATTGGCATTAAGGGAAATTATGAGGCTAATATGGATTAATTTAGATTCTCTTTTGCAAGCTATACTTTAATCCTGTGCTACATGAAATCATTAGGTATTGAGTCCTTCTTATTCAGTGTTGGAAGATCAAATCATAAGATGTGAAAGCAATAATGAAATTACACGTGAAAGCATTATTGTCCCACAGACAATAGCTACTCTCTAAGAAAGATAATCTCATGGGATTGTATACACATCTCACCATGTAATCTTGGCTATCATTGAGTGTTAAGGCATTTTAGGCAAAAGAAAATAGAACAGAACTGAGAGATGCAACAGAGACTTATCTTATGGATTTAATTTAAAGTTCTGTTTATTTGGCCATATAACCTAGAATTAAAAAGTGCACATGTATAATAAATGCTGATCTAAACATGAGGGTATGTCATGACTAAGGGACACCTCTCATTTTTAATCAAAAACATACTGCACCTCATAAACAGCCTAACAACCAACCCCTTGAACAGATTAAGACACATTTAAGATTTAATGGAAAAAATTAATGCATGAAACATTTGAACTTAAAAAAAAATTAAAGCCCATACTATAAACTCCAGACATAGTATTTGGGATAATTAAACTGGAGTAAGTCCTTTCTGAAGACTAGTTCTCATAGCATCTAATGGTGAAAATAAAAGGTGCCTAGGTAGAAAAACATCTACCTAGCTGTGAAATATATGGACCAAAGCCATTAGCAACCAAGATATCCTTAAAGGGGCAATTGTGACACTTGTATCTCAGAGGAAACCAATAATTGTCCAATTGGATTTAAGATCCATTCAAGTGTAGAGAGCTCATACCTGGTATTGAATGGCTGATGAGGTCATGGACCATGGAGAAGAACTAACTACTGCTATTTTTCTACATCAGTATGATTTCTAATTCTTTCTAAAAACCTGTATGTTAATGGACATTTCTGGGACATATTCATGGTTGAGTAAGGTATTATTCATGTATACTAAGCCTACTAAATTTTCGGGGTGTGAATCATGTCTTTCCTTTTACAAAGAAAATCTGAAATGTTAATACAAGCAGAATCCCCAGTGTAAAATGTATATTGGGCTTCATGTTTTGTAGCTTTGTGCCCCGAGGCATTACTGCTTCCCACTTTTCTCAGTCATGATTGAGTCTTTGAAGGACCTGGCTTTATGCTTGACACAATTGTTGTATGCTGCAGTGCTGTAAGCACTGGCAGATTTGGTGATTCAAAAGTACTCTATTCTAAAGCCAGGATATTTTACAGCCAGAAAACCTTCTAGAAAAAAAAAACTGTATCCCATATCTGCCTCCTCAGACTATGATTAATCTTTATCATATCTTTCAATAAACAATTGAAAAATATGTAAACGGTGAAGAGTCTGAGGTTCAAAAATGTTTCAAGCATAGAAAACGCCTAAAAACAAATGACAGGATGCATATGACAATGTCTAGTACAAATGCCATCCATAGTCACCAGTGGGGTCCTCCTCCTCTTCCTTTCTCCCCTCCCTCATACTCTCTCTTTCTCCTTCTCTCCTCTCTTTTTTTTCATGCAGGGTATTTCTTTGTTCCTTACAGTGACACAATTCACATTGGTGAATTTTAGTGTTTCAAATACAGTTTGCTCTACACTAGCCTTTTTCCTGAACACAGGAAACTCCCAGGAGTTTACCACTGCTTTCATTCTGACATGAAAGCAAAGATCCACTCTGCTTTCATGTCAGAATGAGCAAAAGACTAAAATTAGATTGTTTTGTTTTTTGGAGTTTGGATTTTTTCCCCCCTGATTCTTTTCAGCTTGAGTTATTTTTTCTTTTTCTTTTTTGAAACATAATGGAGCTTAGACACAGAAAAAAATACAGTAAAAGTAACTACTTAGTTCAGAGTGGGAGGAAACTTCGTGAAATTCCTAATGAGTTAAGACACACATCTCTCCTCACAAACTGCTGTAGTCATAGTAATATCTTCAGAATTAAAAATGCTGGAAGGTTACATGTGGTAGATTTATGTATGTGACTAGGGTTTTAATATTTTAGGCCATAATTAAAGATCTTTCTTTGAAATAACACATATGATGTGTGTTGAAAACATCTAATATTAATTGAACTATTTTCTAATAATTTAAAAATATCGTAATCTTTACATTTTATGAATTTATTATTTCTTATTTTCCTAAAATCAAAATGGTTTTTTCCATTTCAAAATACAATTTCAAACAAAAATGATGCAACTTCAAAATGTCTTATGGTTTTTTTTTTTTGTTTTGTTTTGTTTTTTGGTTTTTTTCGAGACAGGGTTTCTCTGTGGCTTTGGAGCCTGTCCTGGAACTAGCTCTTGTAGACCAGGCTGGTCTCGAACTCACAGAGATCCGCCTGCCTCTGCCTCCCGAGTGCTGGGATTAAAGGCATGCGCCACCACCGCCCGGCTGTCTTATGGTTTTTTATTAGGCCAGTATAAGTTTTGTTTCCTGAGTCAATAGTTGAAGCAATAGCTATCAGCCACTGAACCTGTGGTTTCACATTGCCTACATGAGGTTTAGAGTTTTAACTAACTGGCTGGGAATACTGAGGAAAAAAATTGCTAAGAGGTTTCACGGGTGAAATTTAGATCTTTACACTACACGTAGTGTGCTGGGCTGTAAATATCCATTTGCTTGTCTGTTTCGTCTTGTGTTTTAGCACAAAGAGGAAAGCTGCCTTCTGTGTTGTGTCGCATGCTTTCATTCAACATTTAATCCCCCATACTTTGTCACAGTGTTACTAAGGGAAATAATAATATAGTTTTTAGAGAATGTGATGTTTTGAAAGAAAAATATCTCTCATAGATTTATGTATGTGAACATTTGGTTCCTGGTTGGTGGCATTGCCTTGGGAGGTTGAAGAATATTTACTAGGTGGAGTATGGCTGAAGGAAATAAGTCATTTCAATACACAAACTATAAAACCTCCTTGTTTTTACATGTAATAAATAAAAGAAATAAACATGAAATGATGGAGTGTTGTTTTGAATTACTTAATGTTGAGTTACGAGATGTATTATTTGGAAATGAGGTGTACTACACATCAAATATGTAGTAAGTATAATCATTATGTCTAATCAGTATGTTGCTGCATTCAATTGATTTTAGCATATGATATTTAAAAAGTTGGGAATATAGACAACCTAGCTGCTCATTGAGGAAGATATAATTTTTTTCTTTGTTTGGCTTTTGAGATTCTAGATCCTTTTCTTCTCATTTCATTTTCTCTGTGTCCTCATTAGCTCCCATAATCGTTCCATTATACTCCTAGCATTTACATCATACCTCAGGGGAGGGCCTCGCATTGTGCATGGGATCCAGAACAGATTTCCTAGCTGAGGGGCACAAGAGACAAGAAGTAAGCCTGACTGGTCTTCTCTAAAAGCTGTCTGTTGATATTTGATATCATAATATCACAGTGGACCTGGCAGCTAGATCCCAGTCTGGGTCCTTCTGATGGGACTGAGTCCTTTGTCTTATCATGTCAGCTCTCAGCAACAGGCGTCATTTTAGTTTATTTAGACATCAGATTTCATTTAAACTTCACTGCAACTTTACAAGGATGTTATCATTCTCAGTGTGCATATAAAAGGATACCGTGCTTTCAAGAGATAAAACTTATGTTGATTTATCCCTCTACCTGATAACAAAGGTGAAATTGAACTCCATCAGTCTAAGGTTAAGTACTTTCCATGTAGCCTACTATCAGGTCGAGTGACTAATAGAAGTCATATACTAGAACTTTTGCTTTGTCTCGTTGTATCTGATGGCCACTGTATCTTGAAGGCCTGCTCTTTTCCAAAGAGGAAATAGAGGATATGGTGCTTTTAAAGAAAATGGCTCCCAAAGGGAGTGACATCATTAGATGGTATGACTTGTTGGAGTGGGTCTGGTCTTGTTGAAGGAAGTGAGTCACTGTGGAGGCTGGCTTTGAGGTCTCATATATGCTTGAGATACTGCCCTGTGTCTCATACCCACTTCCTCTTGCCTACAAGACGTAGAACTCTCAGTCTACTTCCTTTTGCCTGCATATCAGCATGTAACAGCTTCTTCTCCAACACCATGTCTGCAGGCATGCTTCTGTGTTCCCCGCCATGATGACAATGGACTAATCTTCTGAAACTATAAGCTGCCACCACAATTAAACGTTTGCCTTTTGAAGAGTTGCCTGGTGATGGTGTCTCTTCTCAACAATAGAAAGCCTGACTAACACACAAAGGGAGTTGATCTGAGGGAGAGCAGAGGTGGGGGAGAGTTAGGAGAGGAGAGGGAGGGGAAACTGGATCAGGAGGTATATTATGAGATAAGAATTTATTTCAATATAAATAAATAAATAACAAAACAAAACCAGTAGGTTTATAGGCAAATTAAAAAAAATGTAAATAAAATAAACATTGTGTTTGGAGAAAGATCATTAATCATGAAGATACATTTCACCAAAGTCATGTTCAGTTTTCTCCAGTAAAATTGTGTAAAATTAAATGTACTTAGCACCACCTACAATATTATTTAAGATTTTTGTACATCATAGAATGCCTAAAGCACCTAGTAGCCTAAAAGCATTACCCACTGATATTTATTATAGCTTTCTCCTACATCATTTTCCTTTTTCTGATTCTGCACACAATTGAAACACATTTCCTAAATAGAAATGGCTGTAAGTGAAATCATTGTTGGTGGAGTGTGCATTGAAATTGTGTGGAGGGTATTGAGACAAAAGTTTTACGTGCAGATTGGAGAGGACTCCTTTCTACTATGTTCTTGTTCCACGTGGTGAATGAAGATGGTAAACACTGAAGGGTGAAGAACCATAGAGTGATAGGATCCTTTCATCACCTAAATTGGTTCCTGTAAGACAGAAACCTGCTCATCAGAAACATCAGCTTTGAGAGATTGTAGAAAAACATATTTGTGTTCTATGGACATCACTGCTCATGTTAGAATTTCTTTATCAGCTTGTCTGACAGCTAATATATCAAGTACTTATTCTCATTTATTCTGTTGTGTGAAGAAATGAAGATTTTGTAGAAAAGATGAGAGGTTAACAGACTGATATTTGAACTTAAACCCCATTGAAGACTGACTAATGATCACTACCCTAAATCTGGAAAATGCCTATCTCATGCTCCCTCCCTTTCAATTTCTTAATCACTATTGTAAAGAATAATAGTACCCTTTTTAGAAATGATACTTAGCGGTCATGTCTCAACAATTCTAGCAATGTTATAAATAATAGTAGTATGCTAAGAGATATTTAGAATATATTAGGCATAAAAAATGGAACCCAAATGTTGTAGTATTTGTAACAGATTAAAAAATATATTCCTTTTTGAGGAGTAGGATGAAAGTATTTGGCTTAATTAAAATTATTAAATAATTAATTTAAAAGTCAATTATTTTAAAGGATCAACTCTATTTAATACTTCATTTTGGACATTTCTAAGATAACCAAATATTTTGTTTGTCACATGAATAAATTGGAAAGTCATATTCACCATTCATGTCGTATTTTGAATCTCAAGCCACATTAATAGGGCTAGCCATGAAAATTTTTTTGAATCAATATCATCTACATAATAAAATATAAAGGAGTTGTAAATAATGCAAAGTGGTATAAAAGTACTAATAAAATGATATTTAAACTTTTTCCTCTGTATATGAGAGCACATTTTTAGCATGAAAAAATGCAATAATTGTAGAAAGTTACATATTTTTATCTTGAATTCAACTATTGAGAATTTAGCACTTAAGTCTTCAAAAGTAAAGAATAAGCTATTTTCACCATAAAATATGTTGTGGAAATTCATATTTTATTCATATCAAATTCTGTAAAGATACCTTTTTCCTAAAAGAAGCATAATAAGAAAAATTACTTTGAAATAATCTGCATTTTATTCATATATAAAATTATTACAAATTCACTTATGCCACAGATTTTTCTTTAAAGAAAATCTGTACATGCTTATACTCATGATTCATTTAACAGTCATTTAATTACAGATAATGCACGGCAAGAAATCAAAGTAGTCATCTTGCAGATAAAATGTGCGTTATAACAAAGCAAACCAGTTGTAAAACTTTGATCAGTGATTCCATACATAGAGATTTTTAAGCTTCTATTTTATTTCCATTCTGTCATTCTAGTCTCTCTATATAATCATGATAGAACAAATAGATACAATATATTGATGGGTTGTTCTGATGAACTTCAGGATGCTTGAAGCCCAGAGGCCACCATCTGTTGCACTTGATCAGCTTCATCCTGCTATTATTCACTGAGTTTTTCTCATCTCCATTAGCAAAAATTCTCTATTACTCACACATGAATACACATGCACACACACACACACACACACACAAAAAAAAAACATGCACACATGCCCCACTGTTTCAATGTTTTTGTTATTGCTGCAGTATACAGTCACATATTTTCACTTTGGTTTGTGTGCTGGCCTTTTAAGATACAGCTCCCCCAGCTAGTTCATTGGGCAGCTGAGGAGAGAGAGCCAGAAATGTCCAGATCCTATTGCCATACTCATGAATATCTTGCATATCACCATAGAACCTTCACCTGGCGTTGGATGGAGAAAATGACAGAGCCCCACATAGGAGCACCGGACTGAGCTCCCAAGGTCCTGATGAGGAGCAAAAGGAGGGAGATCATAGGCAAGGAAGTCAGGACCGTGAGGGGTATGTTCACCCATTGAGACGGTGGGACAGAACTAACGGGAGACCACTAAGTCCAGTTGGAATGGGACTGATGGAACAGGGGACCAAACCGGACTCTCTGAATGTGGCTGACGGTGGAGGAGGACTGAGAAACCAAGGACAACGGCGATGAACTTGAACTCTACAGCATGGACGGGCTCACTGTGAGCTTTGTCAGTTTGGTTGCTCACCTTCCTGGACTTAGGGGGAGTTGGGAGGACCTTGGACTTAACATAGTGAAGGGAACCCTGATGGCTCTTTGGCTTGGAGAGGGAGGGAGTGGGGGTATGGGTGGAAGGGAGGGGAGGGAAGGGGGAGAAGGAGGGGAGGAGATAGAAATTTTTAATAAAAAAATGAGGAAAAAAAGATACAGCTCACTGCCTGGTTTTCTGTCAGATCAGCGTTTACCTTTAATTTTAGTCTTAAATTTGTGTTCTTTTCTTAGAAATGCTTTTCACATCAGTCCTGAAGCTTAACATGGATGAAGGGATCATAAGAGTTTTATATTCAACTACTGTTCTTGTTTGGTTTAATTATATTCTTGTCAGTGTTCCAGAAAAATTATGTATAAAATAGGAGCTGTAACCCAGATACATCAAAGGCTCCCAGCAAATTAAACCTCTTGCCCACACTCTAGTGCAATACCCTTTGACATTGACTTTGTAGACACTTAATAAGAGATAGTAAAGTCAGGTTTTCCAAATTTGGAAGTCAATACTGCAATGTAAGAACCATGCTTTATTCTGCTGTAATTGCACGGAGAAGACAAACGATAAATACCAAGTTCACACAAACAGTGAACTGTCGTTTGTAGGAGGACCATGCAGCTATGTTAGTCAAATAAGCAACCAGAAGGAGGTTCTAGGTACTGTCCTGTTGAACCCATTCTAATTTGAGAAACTGTCATTTTGTGTATTAATAAACCACATTTCAGCATAAATAGCATTGAATAGTGGAATCACAACTAAAAAGCAGCAATAGGTGACTGATACTGTATTTTAAAATGAGCAGATCAGTATTTCAGAAACCACAATAATGCTTTACTAGAACTTATCATTAAAAATGTTAGGCACTTATAGCAAAATGATTTTTCACACTATTTCACGAACTTTTTTAAAAAATCACTAATTTCACAAAAGCAGATTTTTTAAAAAACAGATCATCTAAGGTATTTTATAGGGATTCTCAAACTATTTTTATACATCTAATGGAGATGTATGAAATATGGGTGACGTACATAAATAATAAGGTTCATTGTTCTATAACCAAATACTTTTATTTAAATGTGTTTTACTCTAAATTAAGAACAACCAAATATGATCCTCATTTTGGTGATATATAAAGTTAATCCTT
Source organism: Arvicola amphibius (assembly GCF_903992535.2). Classification (NCBI taxonomy): domain Eukaryota; kingdom Metazoa; phylum Chordata; class Mammalia; order Rodentia; family Cricetidae; genus Arvicola; species Arvicola amphibius. Next base: position 33,013,541 of record NC_052047.1, on the reverse strand, counting down.
GTAGAATTCTAACAGATCGTATTTAATCTGTATTTAATGTGACCAATATAGACGAAATACATAATCTCTCTGTATGAAATGTGTAGATACTACTACAGTAAATATTTTGTCTCAGTGTGTCACAACTCTGAAATGATGACACAGGTTGTGGTAATGATCCGATTTGGCAGGGTAAGAGCTAATGAGATGTGAAACATAGGAAAATCCCACACGGCTTTAGGAGATGATGCTTAGCTGCTGAATCACATATATTCCTCTAAGTATCAGTTTTAATCCACAGTGGGATAACTTCTGGGCCAGTGAATATTGTATTTTTAGAAGCATTGATTTGAAGCTAGAATGAAAGGTAAGAGTTAATTTTCTCTCTTCACTCTATTTGTCAGGTGTCATTCAGTATTGCAGTTAAATGTCATGACTACTATACCAAACATTTGACCTATATAGTTCACTATCATTTAAAAGTTGCAAGTATTTGAAATTTCCTTTAAGTTGTTCATGAGTAATTACTGCATTGTTTATAAAAACATATCACAAGGTAATACACATCTTTTAGACACTCACCATTTACCATTGACAAAATTGCTATTTGCATTTTGTTTCATATAAAGAGAATGAGTTTGTGTTAAGCGAAGAAGTCAGTTAGCTGGATGGTGGTGGTATACACCTTTAATCCCAGCACTCTGTGAGTTTCAAGGACAGACTGGTATTCAGAGTAAGCTTCAGGACAGATTCTAAAGTTACACAGAGAAACCCTTTTCATGAAAAATAACAATGAAAACAAAAGCCAAATACGAATACAAAAAAAAAGAAAAGAAAAAAACCCAAAGTTGTTTGTTCTACATAAAACTGATTTGTTGGGTTGGCTTAAAGACCCTGTACTAAGACATGGTACAGCAAGAGGTTTATAGTCTGCAACTAACTGAAACAATCATGAAATGAATAAAATGAGGGCATTCTTAGTTTCATAGCTGTCTTGGGCATTGTTAACTCTCTTGAGAAATAGAGAATCATCTGTCCCTGAAGATACCCATGAATTCAAAAAGATGTGGCCTTGCTGAACATTTGCAATCCCTTTAAAGCACGGCGCTGGTATGTCTGTGATGGTAATTATCATTTCATAGGAGTGCAGTCAGCATCCTCTAACAAACATAGAGTGGTTCCCCTAGGTGTTATCCCAGATATATATTATTTCAATTGCATGGAAAAGTGTGCAGCAATCCACCCGAGTTATGCTCAATGAGGCTGAGAGAAAACATTTTCATCTGTGTATGGAGAGCACTGAAATGAAGCAAAATATTACAAGGCTCAAAACTAAGTTTGATCCTCTGAAGACCCGAGCTTGTAACACATGTCAGAATAAAGGCACCTGCATCAGAAGCCCTGGGATTTCAGAGCAATGCAATCCCTCACTGTGAAATCCAGGCTCAACCCTAGTCTCTGCTCCAAGATCTCAAAATCAATAATCAATTGCATTTTTCATGATTTCTTTTTCTTTCATTGTGCTGTCATCTTATTTATAGATTAACTTCTCAAAGTAACAAAGCTATCATCTTCAGGTAGAACTCAAAGTTCCCGAATGTAACAAGATGGACGTGACTAAACCTTGTTTAGACTTCAAGAAAATCACTCTGACGGAACCTCACACATTACAGTGAAGAAACATCTGTTGTCTGGCTCACATTTTGTACCATCCAGTTTTAGTTTTAATTCAGTCACATGACATATTTTACTTGTTGCTGGTGAACATATTAATGCACTTCTTAAGAGAAAAACAGCAGAGATATTTAAACTCAAAAGTTTCATAACTGTGCTGAGAACCTATGTCTTGAAGGGATCTTCTTTCCCAAATCCCTTTTTACAGGAGCATCCAAGTTCAGTTCCATCGTTAACTGCTTCATCCTCAGACTCCATAATAATTCCAATTCAGTTACCTATAAAGCAGTGCCCAGGTAATTATACCTATATGTTTACGAAGTTCTTATTTCCCCTTATTTTCATGTACCAAAATATTTATTAATTAGGATAAAAATTCCATTTCTTTCTAATTACTGAAGAATAAGCTTGTGCAGAGTTATTTTTGTCTGGGAATTAATTTAATTTATAGTGAAGGGAGACATAGAATAAAGATATCTACCCAAAAGAAAACAGGAACATATTTTTCAGCATAATCAGAAGGAAATCTCAAGAGAATCTATTCATTCTGATATATCTTCTTTAAAATTACAGCCATGTACATAAAGGTTTTAGGAAAGAAATGCTCAGGTCTAAAGATGCAGGTCCTAAGTCTAATTGGGTTTGATTCAACCAGACTTTAGATAGTGTTTGATTTAGAGGCTGACTGGATGAAATCATGCAAGGTAGTATGAATTATTACAGCAATGAGAGAACAGACATGTTCGCCAACTCAGAATTCCTGTGTTCTAGATAAAACTCTAAGTGGCTTAAGTAGTTTTAAGTGTCAGCCAGTCAACTTAAAGTATCAATTAATTGATTTACCAGATGTTAAATGTTGCTTTTAAATTAATACACTGCCTATTCCTCAATAGTATCTTTGATAGGTATCCAAGGTCAAGGGAAGACAGAGTCTACATTCAGGGGGCAGCTGTAGAGCTGGTAAATGAAAGACTTCCATTACAGAAAATAAAAGTAAAAATTCAAGATGTAATTTAGCATTGAGTAAGGAAGCATTTTGATTGCACCAGCTTTTTGTAGAATTGGTACACATATTCTTTTTTAATAATAATTTAAAACCTGAGACTCCTCTTTACTTCCATTTTTCTTCAGAAAAAGACACTGTTTGTCCATTTTGTTCTATTCCCAGGAGTGACATAGTAAATGGTATTCCTACAGCAAGCAAACCCATGGACTAGGGGTCTAAAAAGTTAGGATATATGCAAGTTGTATCCCAGGACGCATAAGACCCAAACTGGAATTTCTAAACCTAGTTTGTAATTTTTTCATAACATAACTTGCTTCCATTGAGGCCATATGTTATTACAAGACATATTTCTCAGTTTAAGGATGAGTAGTACAACCCAACTCCAAGAATGCAGAAACTGTTTGGAAGAATCAATGCATTTAATCTGAATTGGCTAGGTGCTTCATGACTAATACTAAAGCAGTTGTCATTGATTTTATTTTTAGTGCATCTTTTTTTGGCAAATGAGTTAGGTAGGAATCGTGTGATTTTCGCAAGTTAGGTATTATATAAAGAAATGAAATGTTAACAATGAATCAACTCCAAAGCATATAATACATGCAAAACAAAGAAACAGATTTCTAAACCATCCAAAAACTCAAACCAATGTCCTACATAACAAGTGATTTATATCTAAGTTGTGTTCATGTACCCTACTTCTTTGCATCTTGTTACATGAACATTTGAACATTTTCATCTAACCAACACAAAAGGGCAAAGAGAGATATTCGCAGAAGGGAGCCCTTTTATAGTCAGTCCCTGGAAGTGAAGCAGATGATCTCTAATTGCATTCCATTGTTAGAATTCACTCCCACCTTTGCTTAAATACAAGTCAATCTAGAAACTATAATCTAGCTATTGTTTAGCAATGTGTGCAGAAAGTGCTGAAATTGAAATAGTCAAAGTCGCTGCCATCTGCAATTAATTGTGCCCTGATAACTCCATATCTAATAGATAGTGGTGGAAATAAAGATAACTATAGGAGAGCTAAATACTGTTTGGTTATCCACAGCTCCTAACTTAATGTCTTGTATACAGATTTAATTCATAAAATGAGACAATTAGTTAGGTGTTACATTCTGTACTTGAATTTATGTCACAGTCCTGGAATGTTTCCAACTTTCTCTCTACTTTCCCCAATTGCTAAAGATTTCAGTTTTCAGTTTGATGGCTTTGGAGATTACATAGTCGAATAGAAAATTTACTGTTTGATGATGATAATCTACTCAGCCAGGGAAGTTTGGGTCCTGGGATATTATAGAGAAAAGATATTGTGAATTACAGAAAAAAGGTTTTATTTTTCTAGAGGATTTTCAGTGTAATATAGCTGCATATTATGATTATAACACTTTTTGAATATTCATAATTTAACTCAAGAATTATCTATGTTACAGGAGAACTGTTTACATGTGTCTACATGGCTTTGTAAAAGTCACTTTACCTTGTTGTGTTTCTTTTTTACCCTTTTTATAAAAACTACCATCCTGCCTTTCAATTCACATTCTCATTTACAGTTTTATAAAAGTTCAATACTCTTTTATTTGAGCCAGTTTCTAAAAGTATGAATGTTCCTAGATAACCATATAAAGTATTATAAGCATTAGGAAGATTTTTTGCACAATATTTTTATTGACTATTTGGGAATTTCACATCATGAACCCAGAGCACACACACTTCCCTGTCCTTTCAGATCAACTTCCCACCCTTGGGACCCCTCCAAAAAAAGAAGAAAAAAAGCAAACAAGTAAACAAACAAAAAACAAGCTCAATTTGTGTTGGCTGTATTCTTAAGGCAACATGGAAAATTCCTAGTGGCCAAAATACCCTTAAAATAAACCTGAGTCCTTTCCCCATCCCATCTCTTCCAGAAGCCATCAGTTGTGAAGAGCTACACTTCAAAATTTTTTTTATAAAGAAAAAGAGAAAAGATCTTTTTTAAATTTTATATACCAATCCCAGTTCCCACTCTCTCCCCTCCTCCTGTTCCCTCCACCTTCTTCCCTACCCCTTATCCACTCTTCAGAGAGTGTAATGCACATTGCTTTGAGGAGGGACCAAGGCCCTCCCTACTGTATTTAGGCTATCAAGGTATCCCTCCAAAAAAAACAAAATGGGATCCAAAAAGCCAGTACAAGCAGGAGGTATAAATCCTGGCCCCACTGTCAGTGGCCCCACAGTCTGCCCAGGCCATACAACTGTCACCCACATTTCCAAGGTCTAGTTTAGTCCTATGCTGGTTCTTTCCCTGTCTGACCAGAATTGAGCTTCCATTAGCTTCCATTAGCTCAAGTAAGTTGTTTCAGTGGTTTTCCCCATCATGGTCTTGACATCTTTGCTCATATTCTCACTCCTCCTACTCTTGACTCAACTTTGAGAGCTCAACTCAGTGCTCCTCTGTGGTTCTCTGCCTCTGTTTCCATCAGTTGCTGGATGAAGGTTCTATGTTTCTATAGTGACATTTAAAGATATCCCTTTCCTTGCTCTCCATCTCTGTCCTTTCCCCATCCTGACTACCCGGTTCCCTCAAGTTCTCCTCCCCACCCTCTTATCCTCTCCTCTCTTTCCTCCTTTCCTTCTCCCCCTACCCCCATGCCCCCAATTCTCTCAGGAGAGATTGTCTATCCCCTTTTTCAGGACACTTCAACATCTTTATCATAACTTTTAAGATTTCTCTTTGATAGTTTTCTGTCCAGGCTGTTACTTTTTTGTGGAGAGGTGGGGGTTGTCCTCCATGTCTTCTAACTCCCTCTTTCTCAACTGTGAGTTTGTCATCACCAATAACAAGGCAAAAGTAGGTTTCTTGTCTTTTTCAGTTAGAAGCACAGATGATGGACTTTAACATGGCAGACGGTGACAGCATGGACCACAGACATTAACAAGGTCTCCTACATCAGCAAGTGTCACAAACTTCAGCATGGTTTCTGTTGACAGTAGAGACCACAGACATCAGAGGGTGCTGCACTGGCCACAGATACAATCCTAGTTCCCTGCGAAAGCACAAGCCAAGGTCATCAGCGTAACCTCATATGGCAGCACAGGCTACTGGTATTAATATGGCCCCAGGAGCATTAGACCCACAGACATCAATATAACCAGGTTGCGGCACATACCACAGACACCTGCATGGTTCTTGGTGGTATCACAAGTCATTGACATCAACACAGACTCTGGTTGCCATATAGCTGTGGACCCAGAAACAGCTTTTTATAATTATTTATCTATGGATAAATATGGATAGGATTACAAATTCTGCTTACATGAGGTGAAGATGAAAGGGTCAAATCCCCTTTCTAAAATTTCTGGACATCCAGAAAAATTTGGGCAACCAGATTGCACTTTTTAAACTAAATTTTGCCAATAATTTAAATCAAGATGTCTTAATGCCTTCATCAGAAACTTAGGATATTATTATTAACATATATGAAAACTATTGCTACTGTAAAAGTATCTGTCATGAATATCTGCTTTGTAATCAGACTACCTTTTTGTAAGAAAAGCATTCTCTTGTTATAATAACAGTAATGGCTCTAGGTCCTACAACAAGCTTAGCTTGTTGAGTTCCAAGCTATGAGGACATTAAGCTTTGAACCAGCAGCAAACATTTTAAGCAGCATTGGCATGGTGGTGTTTCTTTGTCGTTTTTGAAAATTGATTTTTTTCTCCCATATAATACATCCCAACTATAGGTTCCCCTCCCTTTACTCTTTCCGGCTGTCTCCTACTTCACCTCTCTCAGGATACACTCCCTCTCCCAGGAAAGCAGCCCTTCAAGGCACGATGTTGGGACCAATTTTGAGTCCTGGCCTTCAGCTGCTCTTCCCTGTCTAGAGCCTTCTAATTGAAGTTACTAAAAGCTGTGCTTTGCCTAGAGGATCAGAGGAGGGGATTTTCACCTGTTGGCCATTGACTGCAGGGTATTTAAGCCCCCATGGTGCTATTAAAGAGGTTTTTTTTTTTTTTTTTTTTTTTTTTTTTTTTTTTTTTTTTTTTTTTTTTTTGTACCAGTGATTGGAAGCTCCTTGCCTGAAGCTCTTGAACTAGGTTCAATAAGACAAGGCAAAAGTTCACACACAAAAGCTACACAAGACAAACCAAAAGGAGGAAAAGAATCCCAAATGAAGGCAAAAGAGCCAGAAACATATCTGCTCTTACAGTTACAAAAACACAACAACCATATTATATATACATGTATGCCGATGACCTGGTGCAGACTCTCTTCATTCACTGTGAACCCCTGTAAGCCATGCTTATTTGATTCTGTGAGCCATGTTTTCCTGGTGCCCTCCATCCCCTCTGACTCCCACAATTCTTCCACCCCATTTTGTATAAGTAACAGTCCCAAGAAAATCCAACTCTCCTCTCTGAAGTGCCCTCTTAGGTAACAATTCTCTTTGTGCTCATCTTACTTGTGCTTGTATCTTAATTATAATACATTTCCTTCGATCTCTCCTTTTCTTTCTTCCCCTCTTTTAATTATCTATACACCAATAATTCTGTCCTGATTTTTTTGTTATTATATAATTGAAATTTTATATACCAATCCCAGTTCTCACTCCCTTCCCTTCTCCGGCTCTCTTCACCTTCCCCTCTACCCACTTTCTACTCCTCAGAGATGGTAAGGCTTCCATGGGGAGACAATTAAGTCTAGCACATTGATTTGAAATAGGACCAAGGCTCTCCCCTACTGTATCTAGGCTGAGCAAGGTGCAGAGATCCACAGCAAACCACTGGACTGAGCTCCCAAAGTCCAGTCGAAGAGAAGGAGGAGGGAGAATATATGCACGATGGAGATACCCACTAAAACAGCTCATCTGAGCTAATGGGAGTTCACTGACTCTGGACTGTTTGAAATTTTGTTGGAAATACTTAGGCACACTCTGGGAAAAGCAGAACCTGCTGATAGGATAAGCAAATCTCCTTCCATATCTATAGGAGCTAAATCAACAAATATACACACCCCAGATAGCTATGGTTGAAGGGACTGAAGAAGTCAGAACCATTATTCACACATACCACACAACAGATTTTGCTTAAGTCTAAAGTCATTTGGACTTTCTCCTGAAGGAGAGCTCCATGGGAATTTTATAGCTGTTTCAGAAGACAGACTGTGTTACACAAAGGTAAATAAACAATGTAGATTGCAGATATTCTCATTCTGAAATATAATAAAAATTTCAGACCTCATCATTATGAACTCTTAGCTAAAACAATGTCTGTGCTCTGGGGAACATCAGAAAGCAAAGGAAATTGATACATGGCTATTCCCAAGCTTCATGACGTGTGCCCTGTTTTCTACATTAATAAATTTACAGATTGATAATTGAAGCAAATGTCAAAAGATGTTAACATGATTATATGGAAAATTATAAACATAAAATGTTCATTAGTGATAAAGGGTAAGTAAATGTTTCCAATTTGTTGTATTAGAATAGATAGTGTATGAAGCAGTTAGACGTATCAGAGCTCTATATTTTGGGACCTGATTGCCTTTAAATTTGCTGACAAAAGAAGAAAGGCCAGGAAAAATTAAGCAGCTTTTGACAAAGTTCATGTATAAGTCACATAAATGGATATTCAATATGTCTTTTGATTCTCATAGTAATATTTATTTACCAAGCTATACCATGGAGTCTCATGAAGATAATGGCCTAAATATGACCTAAAGAAGTAGCAACTGAGATTCTGTCATGAGAGAGTGATTAACTCAGGAGGCCTGGAACCTAGACAAAGAACCACAGGCAATGAAGAGATTCTGAGAGATAAACAGTCTAACTCTGGAAAGAGAATACTATTTTCTAGCTAATACCGAATGGTTAGCCTGAGAACAAGCATGTAAGTAAAATTATATTGACAGAACAGGTTGTATTTATATATTTAGAAATATTGCACACACATACACACACACATACACACACACAAACTCTATGTAAGGAACATAATACACTCTCCTATCTGAAGTCCTTTCTTAAGTGACCTTTCTCTTAATGCTCATCTTGTCTGCTGTTCTTCTACCTTAATTCTAATACCACATTTCCTTCCTTCTCTTACTTTTTCATATGTGTGTGCATATATGAGTGAGTGTGTGTGTTTGTGTGTCTGAGAGAGAGAAAGAGAGAGAGAGAGAGAGAGAGAGAGAGAGAGAGAGAGAGAGAGAGAGAGAGAGAGAGAGAGAGAGTACATGGGAAGAGTTTGAGGAAGGAAAGAAAAGGGGTAAATTATGTTATTATACTATAATCTCAAATAATAAAAATGCAGATATAAAAATAAAAAATTATTTTAAAATTGATTTTATTTTGCAAACTATCAAGTAACATTTTTAATAGTCTCAAGAAAAGTTTTAAAAATGATTTTAAATATCTTTTCATTGTTTTAGAACTGAGATTAAGCACAAATCCTCTGGTCAAGTCTGGGTAAATTAACTCAGTAGGAGGAAAAGAGTCCTAAAAACAGGGAAAAGAGTCAGAGACAGTCCTAGGCCCACTGTCAGAAGTCCGACAAAAAACATCATGCTAAAAGATAAAATATACTTGCACAGGACACAGTACAGACCCATGCTAGCTCTGTACTACTTCAGTCTCTGTGAGTATCTATGAGCCCTGCTTAGTTATGTCTGTGCACTGTGTTCTCCTGGTATCCTCAACCCCTCAGGCTCATGCAATCTTTCCTCACATTCCTCCAGGCATTCCCTGAGCTCCAAGGGAAGGGACCCTATGAAGATCTCAAGTTTTAACTCTCTCTCCATCTAATGGTTAGCTGTGGGTCTCTGCAACTGCTTCTATCAGTTGCCCACAGAAGCATCTCTAATGATGATTGGGCTAGCCAATGATCCATCAGTATATAAGAATATCATTAGTAATCATTTTTTTTCATTCTCATGGTTTATTTTTTTTATATTTAAAAATTTCCATCACCTTCCCTCCTCCTCCCCCTCCCTCCGCTCCTCCCCCTCTTCCCGCCCCTCCTTCTCCCCCTTCCCTCCCCTTCCCTCCACCCATACCTCCCCTCCCTCCCTCTCAAGGCCAAGGAGCCATCAGGGTTCCCCACTCTATGCTAAGTCCAAGGTCCTCCCAACTCCCCCCAGGTCCAGGAAGGTGATCGACCAAGCTGAGAAGGCTCCCACAGAGCCCGTCCATGCAGAAGAATCAGAGCCCAGCGCCAATGTCCTTTGCTTCTCAGTCAGCCCCCGCTGTTGGCCACATTCAGAGAGACGGGTTTGGTCGCATGATCCATCAGTCCCATTCCAACTGGAGTTGGTGATCTCCCTTTAGTTCTGTCCCACCGTCTCCATGAGTGAACGCACCCCTCACGTTCCTGACTTTCTCCCTCATGTTCTCGCTCCTTCTGCTCCTCATCAGGACCTTGGGAGCTCAGTCCAGTGCTCTAATGTGGGGCTCAGTCACCATTTTTTAAAATATTTTTCATTCCTACGTCTCTGAACTATCCAGACTCTAGTTCCTGGTCATCCCAGGCAGCATTCAGCTTGTGTTTGCTCTGTTTTGTGGCATGCATCTCAAATTAGAACCTTCATTGGTGACCACTCCGACTTTTCTGACCTCCCTTCTCCCTTTGCCCCTACATATTCTGCAGGAGGATAGATTGTACATCAAATTTTTGTGGCTCGACTGGTATACCAGTCCCACCCACTGGAAGTCTTGACTAGTTACAGAAGATAGTTGACTCAGACCCTGACCCCTCTAATACCAGGCATCCTTACTTGGGTCATTGAAGAATCCTGGGAGTTTTTACTCCACTAGGTTTCCACACCACCCAACCAATTACCCTCCAATTCTAGCTGTCTCTCCCCTTACTCTCTCCCTCCATCCCATGTCATTTTTTATTTTTAAATAGCACAAATAAATTCATTTGTGTGACCACATACTCATGAGTGTAAAGTTCCCCACTGGAGTGTAATCAGATTACCAGAGGCCATACCTTTAAGGAAAACCTACTCTCTCTTCCAGAAGCCAACAAGTGTCGGTAGCTCTGTAGCTCCTTAGTAATTTGTGAGGACTCATGGTCTTATTTCCCATTTATGATGGAATGCTGACTAGCTTGATCTTGAATAGGATTATGCAGCAATTTGAGTTGCTGTGAGTTCCTGAGTACAATAATCCTGTCACATCAGTAAGACACTGGTTCACTATGCTCACCCCAGTCTCTGGATAATACACTCTTTTCACTTCAAGAAGAGCCTCATGTGTGTTTGGTAGGGGTGGGAGTTGCAATAGATATACTATTTGTTGTGGTGCATTCCCCTGACACTTATTCTATACATTTTGATCAGTTGTAAGTTTTTTTTTTAATTAAACACCTTTCACTGTATTATGGAACTTCTCTTATTAAATCTGAACGTATCATCAATCTCTGGGATTGGAGATGTGAATTTAATATACTCTTTGATAATATGTCAATTTGGCACAACAATAGTAGAGGGACTGTGAGCTAAGAAACACAGGGTTCTTTACTAGATTTAAGGTATCAAATATGTGTTTATTCACTTTGAACAGGTTTTAAATGCAATGAGAAAAATTTCAATTACCACCATATTTGTGTAAAAAGTGTACCCATAAGCACTGTCTTAGTTATTTTACCATTTCTGTGAGGAGACAGCATGACCAAGACAACTTACATAAGACAGCATTGAATGAGGCCATAGTTATAGAAGGTGAGTCCATGACCATCATGGGGAACAGCATGGCAGCAGGTAAGCAGGCGGGGCAATGGAGCAGTAGCTGAGAGTTTGTATATTGATACAACAACCAGGAGATAGAAGGGGAGGAAAGGGAGAGAGAGAAATAACTGAGAATAACATAGATGCTTGAAAGCTTAAAGCACACCCCCCATGACACATCTTCAACAATCCACACATCCTACCTCTTCCCAAATAGTTCCATCCACTGGGGACCAAACATGCAAATATATGATCCTGTGGAGGGCATCCTCATTTAAAACATCACAAGCATATTGTGTCATGCAAGTCACTATTTTCATTTACTGAATTCCTTCTCAACAACATAGGTTATTATGATTGCACTTGGCTGACCTCTGGCACTTGATGAAATAACTCCATTGCTGAAGATACCACACATTTTTGTCTCAGGACATAAAGAAATAAAGTCATTTCTGACTAGGAGCCTCCCTCTTCCTTGGTGGTTAGTTTTCATGTTACTGGAAGGTGCACTGCAGGCAGCTGGGAGAGAAAATGATCAAAAAGATTTGGGATTTAGCTTTTCTTTTGCTAAATAATTATTAAATAAAATTTAATTCATGGGGAGATGAATTGAAATTATAGAGGAGAGAGCAATAATATTACCATCTTGATTATAATAATGACAAAACCAAACAAAGAAAACTAGAATTCTGAGATTACCAGAACCATTATCCTTATCATTGTCATATAGAATGATGAGAATTCCTGAAGATACAAAGCCATGCTCTGAAAGGGCATAATATGTTTGATTTATTGTGTAGATATATAAAATCTTGCACACCAAAATGGTAAACAACATTTTAAAATATTTTATCAAGGTGTGTTTCTCATATGAAAGATATTCAATGTATATATCCCAATAATATATAACAGATATATATATATATATATTTATATACATATATAGTGATTTTATTCATGAACTCCTAGTATTTTCTTCCAGTGTTTTTGTGATAATCTGAGACTGTATAGCAATAATACATAACGATATCTACCTGATAGTGAATGTCAAGGATTATACAATAATATTAGTTATAAATTTCAAGATGGTCAGCAGATAACCTATGTTTCATTCATCTTGTATAATTGTGTACCTTGACCAGCACCCCTAATTATCTGCACCACAAGCTTTGATAGAACATACGCGTGTTTGTGTGTGTGTGTGTGTGTGTTTATATATTCATTGACATATTGGCTATCATGGCCATTAGTTTGGTTACAGAGAAGAATGTTATAATGTGTTTACGATATCCAATAAGTATATCAATTACACTGGAAATATTTCAAGAATTAAATAGAAACATTTATATGGTATTCATTTTAAATATTTTATAGATGACCATACATTTTTGTGATCTTAGTGCTACGTTACATTTCAATAAATAATTAAAAAATATTGTTTTCCTCATACCCTTGCTAACAATGTCTTCTTTCTGTGATAACGGCCATCCTAACACAATATTCTTTGGTGTCTCATGTTATTTGAAAGTTTGGTGATGTGAAACACCTTACAATGAAAATCCACCAGGACAGGATTAATTTGACCTATGGTTTCGATTCCATCGTGCTCTGTCTGCTGGTCATTTTTAGTTCTTCCTGCTAGGTCTTTCTTCTCCTGAGGAAATTGCAACAAGGAAAAGCTCCAGGTTACGCAGGAGAAAATAATCTGAATCAAGTTTCAGATCTCAGTATTCTTAGTCTACAGTTAAGTTTTTAACAACCGTGTGGGAGGTTTTCCTAACTCTGAGAATTTGTGGTAATTAAACACATTATATGATGGGTTGCAATAATCTATAATAAACAAATACACCAGGGAAAATCCATATATAAGAATTCATAAGTAACAAGCAAAGCCATTTTCCAATTCTGAGAATTTATTTGCGTTCTCCAAAGAGATGAGGACGAAAATGAATAGTGATGATTCATTCTGAGAACACCTTTGGAAGTAGGTTTATTTTTGTAATCTGTTTCCTGTCTTGAATTGAATGAACTACTCCCTTCTTATTCTGATTACCTTGACTATGAAAATGGAGGTAGGAGTACTTCATGCTGTGGTTCATAATGACAATATTGTAAGGTTGCAATTATAAAATCAAAGGTTTTTTTCAAGCAACTTTTACTAAGAAAGAATTCTAAAGGATTAACATTGACTAAAATGTTCTCCTTTATGAAGTACAGTCCTGGAAGGACAGGCTTAAGTTGGTGACTATACAGTATGTACTCCTACCCACATAGTAATGACTATTACTGTTTCTAAATAACATGGAAGCCATTAACTATGTTCAAAAAGCTGTGGAAAAAAATCCTCTCCTGGTCAAGGTATGAAAACAATAAACATACTGTGATATCATTACAATGTTATTATTTGCAGATCATTTAATTCAGTATTTGAGAACTTACTTGGGTAGATCTAAAACTGACAGTTTTCTTTGGCAGATGAACTCAATCTTACCTTTATTTTGTGTGATTCAGATATTGCCCAACAATATGAGGTTTTATGTGTAAGCTTCTGACATAATTATTCTGTCTAAATTAAAATTATTTTAATTATTAGGATTCTACCAAAAGACACATATGATAAATGTTTGGTTTTCAGATGAAGGTACTATTGGCAGGATATGTATGAAAAATTTTATAGGTAGCATCTGGTACAAGGGAGTCCATTAGAGGCATGGCTTGGGAAAAGAAAAGATTATAGGAGTCAGAGGGGATGACACCAGGAGAACATTGCTCACTGATCATCAACTAAGCAGGGCTCACATGAACTCACAAAGACAAAAGAGGCAAGCATCAGGTCTGAATGGTCTATGATAGGTCCTCTGGGAGATATATATATATATATATATATATATATATATATATTGGGTTTTTTTTTTTTTAGATAGGGTTTCCCTGTAGTTTTGGAGCCTGTCCTGGATCTAGCTCTTGTAGACCAGGCTGGCCTCAGACTAACAGAGATCCACCTGCCTCTACCTCCCAAATACTGGGATTAAAGTTGTGTACCACCATTGCCCAACCTGCTAAAAATATGTTATCACTGTCAGCTTGGTGCTTCTGTGACAGTGAGACTGGACGTTTCTCTGACTCTTTTGCCTGCTCTTAAGACTCTTTCCCTCTTATTGGGTTACCTTATCCTGCCTCAACAGGAAGATTTTTGCTTTTACTTATTATATCTTATTTTGTCCTGTTTGGTTATTGTTTCTTGGAGGCCCGCTCTTTTCTGAAGAATAGTCAGGTGCGACTGGATCTGGGATAGAGGGGAGGTGGGGAGATAGCGGGAGGAGTAGAGGGTTGGGGTAATTGTATGAGAAAATAGTCTATTTTCAATGCAAAACTATTTAAAAAGATAGAAAGAGGATACAGAATATAACGAGGAAAGAACAGGGATAAAAAAAAGCAGATGCAAAACCTAGCAGGGAAATCATTGAATCATACAACTGCATGTCAAGCATTTGAAGAATGTGGTGGCATTATCTGAGCTCCAGAAGGCATTGGCAGTCTGGTCCCTATGACCCTGCTACCAAAAATGCACATGGTCTTTCTTTTGTGACAGCTCCACCACACAGTACCTACAACATTTTTTTGGGGGGGGGTTTACAACATTTTTTTTTTTGGGTTTTACAACATTTTTTTTTCAACAGAAATTCCTCACTCTTCGCATCCCCAGTTTTCTATGGTCTCAATTATATCTAGGTTTCATCCTCATGCACCAGGTTCTATGAATGGAGTCTGACCCTCATATATTATGTGGTCTCTCAAGTGTTTCTCTAGAAACTTGGTCAATCTTCTTTGTCTCTGAGTCTCTTGTATTTGGCACAACCACAAAGCCACATGGATAATACCAAGTTATACTGTTAGCCCAAGAAGTAGCTGAATACCTTTGAACCACAACTATCATGACTTCTCGTTCTTAGATGGCTGAAAAGGGCAAATCATTTTTCCATGTGATGCTTTTCCAGTATGTTATTCTGGAGTCTATCACTTTTCAGGCAATATCTTTTCAGATTAAAATGTATCAAATGAACTTGCATTGTTATACCTGTATTCTTCCTTGGGTAGAGCCTTATACTAAAGGCATGCTTTATATTGTCCCCCTGCAGAATGCTGTTTATCTTTAATGGTATTATTCTCTTTAACAAAAACAAATGCTTTGTCCATTCTTGCTTTGTCTGTAACTTTGATCATACCTACTGTCTCTTTCTCCCCTAAAATCCTATTTTCAAATCCTTCTCTGTTGCTGTTTTCCACACACTGCAAATCTTTTTATTAAATCAGCATTAACCATAACACACACTGAAAATTATGTTGTCTTGGAGCTTTCTCCAAATAAGTCATTCCATTACTTTGCCTCACTCAAGTTTTCATCACGTCTTGGGCAAAGATGACATGTTTCTTTGCCACAATATAGCAAGATTAAATCTCCTCTAGCACAAATTTCTTCAGAGATCTTGCTCCCCCAAGAAAGCTCCTGTGAACAATCTTTACTATCTGTGTTTCTCTTACCAACCGACAGTTTAAACTGACGTCAGAGTGGACCCCTAAGCTTCGCTTACAACAGCATAAGCCATCTGTCCCCAGTAGCCAGGAAGTCTTCCAGTTTTTCCTCCAAATCAGTTCTAAAGTCAGGTTGTAACAGTAGCAAGGCCACTTCTTAGTAGTTAGTTACCTTTGACCTTTGGGAGAGAGGGCAGGTTGGAAGAGAAAGGGTTTGTTTGTGCTCATGACTTCAGATGCCTTTCAGTCTGCCAGCAGTAAGGTATAGCAGTAGGAGCAGGAGGCGGCTCCTATTCACATAACATAGACTGGGAAACTAAGACTTTGGCTAGAAGTAGGAGGCAAATAAAATCCTCATAGTACTTCCCTAGTGACCGGTTTCTATCTGCTAAGGCTCACTTCCCAAAAGCTTCTCACCTCTGCAATTATACCAGAACCTTGGAACTTAACCTTCAAAACATGCATCTGTGTGGGACATTTCTGATTAAAATGGTAGGAGAGATTTAATGTCTTTTCGGGATACTGTTGAAAATACATAAAGCTCATATAATCCACCATTGTTTCGTTTCTTTTGTGTTGTCTCTTTCCTATATTTTTTCCCTTTTTTGCTTGTTATTTCTTCCTCCCTCCCTTTCTCCCTCAATCCTTCCCTCCCTCCCTTCCTCTTTCTTTATTTTCTTTCTTTTTTGTTCTTTTTTCTTTCTTTCTTTTTTCTCTCTCTATCTCTTTCTTTCTTTTTTTCCCTTTCTTCATTCACATTTTTATATTATGTGAACTACCACACAGCAAATACTTTAACAAATAGAAGGTATGTACTCAAGAAGAAAGTTAAAAACATAATCCTTATTTCATGAAAGCTGTTTTGTACTGGGTATAACAGATATTTCAGTTGTGATTATATGCATAATTCCTTAAATGTAATTATGAAGATAATTGTAGTGGTTTAATGGAGAGTGGTTTCCACAGGCTCATATGTTTCAACGTTGAGTCCCTAGCTAGTGGAACTCTTTGGGAAGGATTAGAAGATGTAGTTTTCTTGGATGAGGTGCGTGACTGGGTATGAACTTTAAATTTCAAAAGTCCACAGTGGGCTCTGTCTCTCTCACTCTTTAACGTCCAGGATATAAAGCTCTCAGTTACTGCTCCAGCACCATGTCTGTCTGTTTCTCACCATGATGATTGTAGTCTAACCCTCTAAAATTGCAAACCAGAACCCAAATAAATGCTTTCTTTTATAAGAGCAGGGTTGCCTTGGTTATAGTGTCTCTTCACAATAATAGAACAGTAACTAAGACAATGCTGAATGCTGAAATAAATGTGATTCTAACCAATTTTGATCAAATTTTATTTAAATATTAGACTTCCTGTACTAAGAAAAGTGAAATAATTTGAACAATTTAACAAAGATTTCTTTCAACTTCTATCTAATAAAATGAGTCAAATCAGAGGGCAATAGATCAGAGTAGAAAGAGATTTATACAAACAGGTATTTCTGCAATTTTTTTACTTTATTTTATATTAAAATTAATGATGTAGTTTTTCCTCACAATAAATACTTCAAATCTATTGTGTGTGGAATAAGACTTAAGAATATGAATTTTTGTAAAATTCCTCATGAAAGTTCTTTTCTATGTTTGGAAAAAAAATGCTTGATGCAACCCAGTAGAGATAGGATGAATTACTATCTAAAATTGCTTTAATGTCAAGAATCAATATTTCAGATACAGCATGAGAGCATAAACATAGCAATCTTAGGCTTTCTGGGGAAAGCCAGTCAATCTTTCTAAATTGATTTAAAGGTGCTTTAAGAGAGCAGGGAAGTGAAGTTGGCTTCGTTTGTCATGATTGTCTGTTTGGTGCTGGTGAAGGAGTACTGTGGAAGGATTTGAATTCTGTGCTGCCCTCAAAGGATGGCACACTTTTAAAACTCAACTTTTCCAGATGTGGGGCACAAGGAGGAGAAGGGGAGCTGTCAGCTATCAAACACAAATCATGGAGTCAAGCTTTATTTTTCACCCAAGCATAAGACTGCTCAGGTATAACCTATAATGAGTTTGGAATGAATTCTCTCCCCAGTCTTCCTAATCTTATTTTCATTTTCACTTGAGTGCAACTGAATGCATAATTTGCTATCTATAGAAGCGTGCATAGAATGTTTTCCTCTGATTCAATGGATTTTATCACTATTCAGCACATTTTCACATCAATTCTAATATACACAAAAGAAGGCAGAACTTTACCCTATTGATATTGGAATATAGATTTTTTCCTTTATTAACAAAAAAAAACTGTTGAAGAAAAGTTATCTGTGAGTAGCTAAGTCTTACTCTTGGCCTTAGTAAACGAGACTGTGTTTTGACATCCAGTACCTTTCAGTCCCTTTTCATTCACGTCCTCATTTCTTTGCATTATGATAATAATATATTAGAGTGAAAGTCCTAGGTAATAGGTAAAAGTTGAATTATATTCTTATGGTGATGATTTTCTTATGGGGAAATTGAGGCAGAAAAAGTCTTTCATGTGTATTACATGTTTCTATGTTTTCAGCTGTACGTGTGTGTGAAGGATATGATGAAGGTGTGCATCTGTATTTGTAGGTCAGAGATCAAGCTCAGTATCTGTTCTCAGGTGCTATCTTCTAGTTAATTTTTTGAGATACTATATCTGACTTGCCAGGAATTCACCAGAGAGGCTAGAGCTGGTTGGGCTTGATTCCATCTCCTCAGGAATGGTAATAATAGCTTGCCTTGAATCCCTCAGATTATTTACCTATGAAAGCAGAGAAACTGGATTCTAATCTAGATGCAGGATAATTATTAAGTGACATGCCACTTCTCTCAATAAATCAATTGGAAAATAATTTTGAAGAATTGAAATTAAAAACAAAAGTAATTTGAAAGTAAGCATCATGGAAAGTAACTGTAATAAGACCTACTGATGCCTCTACCTTCACTTTTTATGCCTGGAGAATAAAAGAAAATCTGGATGAATGTAGGTAAAGAACAACAACAATAAAAACTTTCATGTACCAAATAATACTTTAAATTACTTTTGATTGACAATCTGTCTTTCCTAGTGAAGATCCATTTACAGATTGGGACAGCATACCCATACTAACTATGGTGTTAAAAATTCTTTCTGTATCTCAGACAAAAAGCCTCTGAGTATTGGATTCAGATAAACAATCTATTTGGATACTTGGCATTCTGTCAAACTGAAAATGGACTCTCCTGAGATGTCTGTCAACAGAAAAGAACTCTGTTAGGATAAAAAGCTAATTAATGATTGATTGACCTGCTGACATCCTGGTTGAGGTACAGGCTGTACAGCTCAACTGTGCTGCACAATCATTTGGGAATCTGCACTTCACATTACTCTGAAAAGATTGCATTAGTATTCTGCCTATTTATACGAGCCTTGCAGATATGTCTGGGGTTACATACTTTCCTCTTACTGCACAAAGATGTTTAATGGTATTTTGCTTAGAAAACTAAAATTTCTCCTTAGCTCATCCTGTCAGAGTAACCTCTAAATAAACAAAGTCAGATGAAGCAGCCAATCTAGGATCTAATATAATTATTTTAGTTTTGAATAACAGCACAGAAATACAAAGTGGTCTCAATATTATTACTTTTTTAGAAATTGTTTTTCAATTTATTCTTATGCATAAATATGAGGATGTGAGTGAGAGAGAGGCAGCAGAGAGAGGGAGAGAGGGGAAAGATTAGAGGACAATTATACAGAGTTGATTCTCTGCTTCCACCTTAATGTAGGTCCCAGAGGGTTAAAACCGGGTCCTTAGACTTCCACTAGTACACCTTTACCAGCTGAGCCTCCTAGCTGGCCCATAGAATCAGAATCCAAAGGCAGCCTCCTTTGTATATTTTTGAAATCTGTGTTTTCTAATACCAAAGATTTGCAAACCTTTTAGCAAGGGCTGCACAAATATAAAAGTGTGTGTGCAGAAGACAGACTGTGACAAAAGCAGCATCACATGGACTTGTTCAATAATTTCACACCAATAATTTTCAAGATTATTTTGCTTATGATTTCATTTGACTACGAAAGAGTACCAGCAAATGATTAGAAATAATTTTGGATGGCGTATATTCTTGAATGTTTTGTCAGTCACAAGAATGTAATTTTAATTGAGAAATGCCTTACTAATCTGAGTGGAAAATGTTTTCCCTTTTAACAACAAACAATTACCACGAGGGAAGACAGTTTAGTACAGAGAAGGACAAGATGAGATGAAATTCCATGTATTCAGTGTCAGCAGATATATTACTTAATGATTTATCAAAATTCACATGGGGGACACTAAACAGTCCCGAAATTATCCAGAAAATGGTATGTGCCTACCAAGCTGAGGTTTCTGGGATTAGTCATACAGATTAATTTTTCAATTTACACCTCTTTTGCAATGCTAGATTTACTTTTTTTCCAGAAGAAAAAAAATTGATTTAAATTTGTTATTCTAAATTCAAGAAAGCTTTAAGCATTTTGTATTACATTTAAATAAAGAAAATAGACCACTGCCGCATAAATGTGAAAATGCTTACTAGATTTGAAGACTGACTCTAAAACACTGAACTTGTGAAGTTGTTATACAACATTGTGTCTTCTATTCCCATAGTTCTTCTCTGTAGTTTCTCATGGCAGTTCTGATGCCACAAGACTAATTGTGCCTTAATTGTAAAAACAATAAAATGGAATAAAGAAAGGTAACACAAGTGAGTAAAAGGCCTGTATGTGCATAGTGGGAATGATATTGTACACTTGAGAAAGTTTACTAATGAATCGCTAAGGTCATTATAACCTCTATCAGTATGGCATAAAAGAAGGGTTCTATGATAATGATGTGGCAAGAGGTTATATTTTATAGTTGGTTCACTTGCTTGTTTAAGACATGCTCTCACTGTGTATCTCAATCTGTCATGAAAATTGTGATCTTTCCTATATTTTCTAAGAGGTAAATTATGGGTATGTAGTACCACGTCTAGCTTGATAGTGGTTTTTATGTGTGGAGACATTTAACATCTCCTTTGTAATCTCTTTAATAATAGATTCAAATTACTGATTTTACAGAGGGCCAAGGTAAAAACAAACAACAAACCAATTGCAAGAACTAAAAAAAATAGATGAGGAAGAAAATTAAAATTTAATCAAGACAGATTTATGGAAGAGAAAAACTCATAGGCAAAGCTCAAATTAGTCACTGCACAGTTTGATGGGTACTCCTATGAAATTGAGCTTCTCTAAATGTGGTTTAGAAGAAGGAAGTGGATATCATAAAATGTGCTCAAGACAGCAGGGCCTGGAACATTATCACCAGGCATAGTATGTGCTTCAAAAATACAATAGAGAAAATCTGTCTTTATGACTGAAGGACTTATTTTGGTTTCTAAGAATTAAAAGATGACACAATATTTTTACGTCATCATCCAAAATTATTTTGCATTTCCAACTTATGAAGTAGATATATTGAGTTCACATATCTTCAAAATTCAAGACTCTCCAGACCTCATTTGATTGACTTATTTAGTTCTTTACTTTGTCTCTTTGTCAAATAGGAACAACAATAGTGCCCAGAATGGAGCTCCTATAAAAACGAGAGTTGACAATTCAGTTCACTAGAACTGACCCATAATAACCTTCAAATGTAGATGTTACAATTGTGACCCTTACTGCTTAATGACCCCCAAACCGAAAATCTTCAGTATTTTAAGGGAAATAAAACTTATTCATAAAATCCCTGTACTTTATAGTCCAAATTTTTAAGATTCCCAGGTGAAGGACAAATCTGACTCTTGCCTGATACTGTTTCTACTCCTCCAGAACCCCAACTGGCAATAGCAATCCTGTGGCTCCTTAGGATCAATCAGTGAATCACGGTTGAGAGGAAATTTACCACCTGATGTCTTTCTTTTAGAGAAGTGGCACAGTTCCACATTTTGATTCTTTTTATTTGTGCTCAGGGGAAGAGCCACAATTTGTAAATGTCCTGTGGTGGCAATATGTCACAAGTTCCCCTCTCTGTAACAAGATTCAGCCAATTAACCAGCTTGGAGCATGAAACTGAAGGCAGGTTTGTTTCCTCCACAGGAGCCATTTCTACCATCTTCGTGGTTAACCCATTCCTCCCCTGTACCACTCACAGATCTTAGGTTGTTATTACACACACACACACACACACACACACACACAAACACACATGTGTATATATGTATATCCTGCTTATCTGGATATAGTAGATTAATTTTATTTTAAAATCAAAGACGAAAGTAATTTCCTGTTTTCTTAACTCATGATTCATCCTTTTTATAGACTTTGTAAGAGGGCTTACTTTCCAGAATTTAAAATCTATTGATGTGTGTTTCAAACAAGAGAAAAATTGAGTTTGTGAAGAATAATTGTATTTCTTAATCTCCTGAGGCTGAAAGATACCATGCTGAGGCAAGTCAGGAACAAACACAAACACTTTAATGGGGAAATCAGGCAGGAATTCCAACAAAAACTGCAATACCCTGCAC
Source organism: Arvicola amphibius (assembly GCF_903992535.2). NCBI lineage: Eukaryota > Metazoa > Chordata > Mammalia > Rodentia > Cricetidae > Arvicola > Arvicola amphibius. Next base: position 32,991,106 of record NC_052047.1, on the reverse strand, counting down.
ATTTCAAGCACACAGGAAAGAGCCACCATTCCCAAACGTCTATATTAGTCAGAGAACGCCAAACACAACTGTTCTGCTCTGTTTGTTTGTTTTGTCTTTAGAGACAGGGTTTCTCTGTGGCTTTGGAGCCTGTCCTGGAACTAGCTCTTGTAGACCAGGCTGGTCTCGAACTCACAGAGATCCGCCTGCCTCTGCCTCCCGGGTGCTGGGACTAAAGGCGTGCGCCACCACCACCCGGCCATCAGAGTGACTGTGCAGAGAGGGTGTTGAAATTTTGTGGTGCAATACTTTCGTTGTGAAACCTCAGATTTTTTTTTTTTTTTTTTTTTTTTTTTGCTCTCAATTTCCTGAAGTGATCAGATGAGGTGTACTTTTATCAAAGAAAAATCATTTTATTGAACCAACTGATGTTGGTATTCATTCATTGCAGCATCTGGACATTTTTGTTGTTAAATAGTCTATAGTCTAACCATGATGATTCCTCCTTCTCTAAAAATATCACCTCTTTATTTTCTTCAGAAAACGTGGTCCTAGCTGTAAGACTGCCTAAAACATTCCACAGTTCCTAAAGTTACTATAAACTTGTATTAGATTGTCTTTGATATGTAAGCATGGATCATTTAATTATTATCCTTTTTGCCTCTCATTGGACTTTCAAAGATATATTAGTATTATTAAACACAGGTTTTAAGGCAACTTATTTTTTCTTTAAGTATCTTAGTTTACATTGATCAATGAGAGATAAAAATATAACAAATAGCAATAATAACCCATGCATTGGTAAAATCACAGAATTTTGACAAATGAGAGACATCATGATACTAAGCAACACAAGGTAGTTCACAGTATTTTTAGACTAAATGGTCCCTCTCTTTTCTGCTTTGATTTGTTATTTTTTTCTTTTTTAGTCAGTATGTGAAACAGAACTCAGAAGTCAACTCTCTGACCCTTCTCCTAGAACCTTTCAGATGCCACACAATGCACAGCTTAACAACCCTCCTGGGGGAAAGAACTGTCAGCAATCAATCAAGTATTTGTAATGAAAAAAAAGTTCAGAGAACTGACTTCCAGCTGGATTTGGCTTTCTCACATCAATTCAGTAGAGGAATAGAAAACAAAGTGTGTTCCTTTTCCAATTATATACAAACTGTATGAAATCCAGGTGTAGTAAATAAAATGAAGGACCACAAGGCAGAGAATGCAATAATGAAAGAAACTGGATAAATAAGGGTTCTTCAGTTGTAGAACTCAGAAAACTTCTCAATAACATCTTTTCTCAATGTAAAGAGTATGCATAGATATTTTTTTAGAGATTATAGTTTAGTTTCTAGGAGAAGCAATGATTATAGAGCCAAATGATATATCTCAAGGACAGGGTTTGCATTAAAAATCTGCTGGGGTGGTGTGTGCCAAAGGAGAAATTCTTTGCTGAACTTAATCAGTTATTACTACAAGTTACAACTGAGAAACATGGACTAAGATATCATACTCTGTATTCAACATGCTAGAGTCAATTGATTCTGTCTTCTACCGTGTTTTCATTGACAAGAGGGAGGACTGAACTTTCAAAACAAGGCTAAGAAAATGAACCCGTCAATCACTGCATGGATTCTACAAAAGTATTGAAAAATCCAAGCCAGGAGAACAACACACAAGCAATAAAAACTCCAACAGGGAAAACAGGCTACTAGAAACAAAAGACAAATGAAAGTAGATTTTCTTCTACTATGTGAAGATAAAGTAGTCATAAGAACAACCTTCGGAAAGACAGGACAAGACAGATATGAGAATTAAACTCTTATAAGACTAAGCAAAATTTAGATGACAATACGGAATATAAATATGGATGAAATTCTAGCATGAAACGTTTGTTAGTTCAAGTACTGTACAGAAGACAACCTAGGGAACAAACATAGGTACTATTTTATTTTAACCTGTATATCCAAGAGATTAGATGGACATTGAGGGAGAGTGAGAGAAAGGAAATGCTTGATAGTAAACTGCTGGATTTCACTGAAGACATAAATTCTTGTATGAATAGAACATGTACAAAGACCAAGTGACACTATTCAGTGTAAATATTCATCCAACTGTAAGGAAATAAAGTCTTTGTTTTTTCATCCTTTCCTTCCTATTTTCCTTCCTTCCTTTCTTTCATTCTTTCCTTTTCTTTTTCATCTACATAGTCTTATCTCCCAGTTTAGGCTGTTGATTAGATGTTGCTTAGATGTTGATTACCCTTTACTTTTTGTTTTTGCGATATGAATCTAGCAAAGAAAAAAAAACAGATTTCTTTACTGGTGATACCTTAGTTTCACTTGACTTTGACAGATGAACTGTGGAATTTGTTGCTTGGGCAAGGTGCTGAATTCCTTTCAGATTCAATGACAGGTAGCAGGGATAGAAGCTGGATATCATTTCTTGATATTGAGATGATATAGAGATGAATACTTTGCATTGATATGGATTTTGGTCTGTTGATACAAATTTAAGGTCAATTTTGTTATATGAATATTTCTGTTCTTGATTAATGTATTATGTTTAATGCAGGTCATTTAAAAACAGAAACCTCACTCAACCCGCCGTTAGGTGTTCACCATGCTGCTGTACTTGGCTCAAATACTTAGCTCATGGAATCATTATGACCTTAGTGTTCACTCAAGAACGTATTTGGGAGCTTACACACTATGTGACTAGAAACATGATGTATTTGTGGTTTCTAATGTTGTTGTACATAACCATATGTGCAGAAAATTAACATTTATTTTTAAAATCCTTTAAAAACCTATTTTATAAAGAGTAACCCATCACTAATATATATTTATTTGCAATAAAGTTGCATGCATAATAGATATTATTTATCCTTTATTCCTATATACTTCATATCCAGAAAAGGCTTCCATCCATAAATTCTAGGAAAAAAAAAAGATGTGGCTCAGGGAACTTCAAGCAATAATCACTAGACTGTTTGAAAATATTCCCCTGAGAAAGTTTGCTTCCATTAGTTCAGAGTACTAAGATCATTTTCAGTAACTAAACAACAGTCATGTCTTGGAATTCAATGATCAAAAATTCAAAAGAGGTGATTCTGAAATATGATGGCAAAGGAGAATAGATCACTTTAATAGCTATTTACATCTCAATAAAAATCACATTTTTTCCAAAAAATACAATACATAATAAAATGCAGATTAGTAGATAGTCATCTAATATAGTCAAGCTGTAGTCATGTTAGTTGGGTTTTCTAGATGTACAGAGATATATTTCAGATGGATAGGTCTTCAAACCTTTCAAGAACTAACAGAATATGGCATTTAAATGTTTAAGAATTTAGGATTTTTTATGACATTGAGACTCATCTGCTCCTGGCCGTACCAATCTATTTCAAGAGGAAGATGGGCATCAAAAAGGCTTCTTATGGAGTTTGTTAGCCATTTGGGCAAAAGGCTTCTCTTTCCTGGACTACTTGATGTTATACTGTATGAACTGGACATATAGGACCCACAGAAAAATGACTGTTGAAGTTGCCCGAAAGAAGGTGAATCAGTCCTCCAGGTTTCCTGCTTCATGAAAAAGTCGGTCAGACATTCTGCAGGACACACACACACACACACACACACACACACACACACACAAATGTGACTGACAAACTATCAATATAGGTGGAACTGTCTTTGAAATGTCCTTCTTCATAGAAAAGTCTATGGATACTATGGGACTGTAGATTGAAGATAAATGCACCAATGTTACAGAAGAACTTTGGGTGACTGTCCAGGCAGCGAGATATCTCTGTCAATTCTAGAGCTTTGGAAGTTACATACAATGCACTTCCTGTCTACATACGTAATATTATATTTTTCTGGAATCTTTGCTGAAATAGAAAAATATTTAAAAATTATAGTTTTTCTTAGTTCTTAGTTATGATAAAAGATAAAGCAGATATAAATATTGTAGCTATAATTCTTACTTGATAACTATTTTGTTGTATGTAATCTTGCTATGTCAAAGTTAAAACCTTCCTTTTTATTTAGACAGAAAAAGGTAGATGATGTTGGATTCTGTATACTGTAAAAGCCATTGGTTAATAAAGAATATGCTTTGGGCCAACTGCAGTACAGAATAGTTCAAGGGAGGAATTCCAAGCAGTTATAGGAGGAGAGAGTAGGTATAGTCAAAGAGACACCATGTTGCCACCAGAGGAGCACATTGGTACAGGTAAATCATGAGCATAGTGCTAAAATATAAAATAATAGAAATGGGTTAATTTAAGATGTAAGAGCTAGTTAAAAATATGAATAAGCTAATAGGTCAAGCAGTATTTTAATTAATACAGTTTCTGTTTGGTTATTTTGGGACTGGCAGCCAGAAAACAAACAGGCACTCCTCCACCTACACTGAGATAATTAACATCAGTAAGATAGCTTAGACACAAACTTCATCTTGTACTACAGATGGTCAGTTACACTGAAAATTAATAAATTGTTTCATAGTGACCATTCCCTTTCTCAAGTTTACTATCCACTCTGATGTGAGATATTATATGAACATTTGCAATATAGTACTCCCACTTAAAACCTGGAAAGAGCATGAAATATTTTGTCCTGTTCTCTTAGGTGTTGGTGTTTATAAAATTTTAATAAATGATTAAATATCACATAGGTTAAGTTCTCACCACATCTCCCTCAAGTCCATACATTATCATCTCTACCTCCACATCAGAGTCCACATTAGTTCGTTATCTTGCTAGGAGCACATGTTCTTTTTAGGTTGTTCATCTGGTTGGACAGCAGGTACCATCTTTTTTTCAGGTGCTTTGTCATGTGGCAACTACCAAATTCTCTTGATCACAATATTACTGAAGTAATAAACATCAAGAGGCACCAGATTAGTCTGAGCTCGAGTGCTTTCCTCATCCCTTGCTTACTGACCAATTAATACACCAAAAGCAGTGACTTCATCTTTCAGTCTATAGGTCCCCTATTTCAGTGGTACAATAAGATTCAATAAAATTCCTTACTTATTTTTTTACTCTATCTGTCATACCATTTTTACAAGGAATCAGAACTTCAGATCTATCAGATCTTAAGGATTCCTGGAATAGGATCTGAAACCTTAGTCTAAATAATTTTAATCAATATAAACCAGGAATCAGATATCAGGGTCAAAACCTGGATGATCAGAGAACCAGGAGCAGGTGCCAGTTGCTTTCTTTCTCTCCTGCTCCTCAATCCAAGAAACTTGAGGCTTTTTCTTCATCCCACCTTGTCACTTCCTGTCTGTGTCTCAAGTGCTGGTGTTAAAGGTTTAAGCCATGAGTATTGAACTACCGCCTGGCCTTATGGTTAACTAGTGACTAGCTCTGTTCTCTGATCTCCAGGCAAGCTTTATTTGCCAAAATACAAACAAAATACCACACAACAAGGATCTAGTTTGGAAATAATTCAGTAAGGTACACCTGTCACTTGATACTGAGCACTTAAGCTCCTAGAACACAGCCACAGCAGTTATCCTGTGGAAGAGCACTCAGCAATGCAGGTTTTCCTGAACTCAGCTGGGCACTCAATGTTCCACTCACTTGTTCTCCTGAGTCAGCTACACCTGAATGATGTCACAAATTATAGGTACCATTTACCTCCGTCTGAGTCAATCTGCATGAACTATCATGCCAGTGCATTAGGTATTTGAGAAGCCCTTAGGTAGGTATTACTATTGGAAGTGCTGGGTAAACAGTACTGATTAGATAGGTCCACATTTATAATATGAGTCACTTTTTCATATTGTTCATTCTATGGGATTCTCAAGAGAAACAAAACTGTTAGTATTAACATAGAATGAAAGGGAAATTTATGAGACTGGCTTACATAATATAGGCTGTGTCTTTAAACAATAGTTGTGAACACATTCAAGGCTGCAAACCTGGAAGCTCTTTAGTTCGCCATGTTGGATGCTGCAGCAGTCACAGTCTGGTGCTGAAGGCCTGAATGATTCCTATAGAACTTTTGGTCTTCAGTCCATGGAGGAAGGTCAAAGAAGTTGAGTTTCATATCAGTAAATCATAGTAACATTAGTGCCACTAAAGGACAGGCAAACCAACATGGAGCAATGGTAGAAGGTATAGGCAAATGCTTTCCCTCACATTCATTATGTTTAGAGCACTACTAGAAGATATCATATATTCTGGGGCTGAATAGTGTCTCTCAGATAATCACAAAAGGAAATATTCTCATAGACTTCTTCAAAGGCATGTCTCTTAATTCATTTCAGACAGAAATAAATTGACAACAGAGATTAGCCATCACAATGAGAAGTTTTTTTTTTTTTTGTTTTTTTTTTTTTTTTTTTTTTTTTTTTTTGTAATCCAAGGTAGAATAGGCTTATTACAGTCAACCAAGTTCTGGTGCCAAGCTTCAGAGCTCAGAATTAGTATTCCACACAATAATTGATTTACTCAGTAGTTCAAACAGCTAGAGCAGTAGTTCTCAACCTTTTAGTGCTGCCATATGTTTCTTCACCTTGTGGTGACCCCAACCATGAAATTATTTAATTTCTACTTCATAACTTTATTTTTATCCCATTATAAATTGTAATGTGAATCTCTAATATGCATGATATCTGCTATGTGGTGCCTGTGAAAAGCAATTTAACCCCCAAGGTGGGTGGGGTTCACAGGTTGAGAACCACTGAGCTAGAGTAACCTTCAAATGAACCAGAATTCTGCCTATATTAATATGTCACTCCCAATTTCATTTCATGTATCAGAATTCAAGTAGGGGCATATGTTAAGAGTCATATATTATAACTATTAGGTTAATAAGTGTAATTTCTAGTTTGTCAACAAACTCCTACCTACAGCTCTACACCATCAAAAGATAATGGTAATTTTTTGTCATTTACCTGTCTTAGTCATACATCCTTCACCATTTTCTCACTTCCATCCAATGTTTTCCTTCGATTTCTACTTCTTTTCCTCCTTCTGACCCTTCTCTTTTTGCTCCTCATCCTCTTCTTCTTCATCTATTTTTGTCCATTTTTCTCTATGTGTATTCTTAGTGATATGTGTTACATGTATGCAAGTGTCCTCATAATCCAGATGAGACTGACAGCTCAGATATGGAAAAAACAGGCAGCTGAGAGTCTCAGGGTTCCATTTGATTTATTTGTTTCTACTTGGAGGGAGGGGAGAGTATGAAGAAAGAAATAGACAATGGACAACAGAATCAGGAGGGCATCCAGAGAATACTGTGATATGCCCTAAGTATATTACTCAAAGTTCTTATGTACACAAATCCAAAAGGGGGGAAGGCAAAAGTCTTTTTTATTATGATACAAAGATCAAACAAATGCAATTACCTTCTCACATTTCAAAACATCAAGTAATCCCAGCCTAAATCAAAATATCATTTTGTCTAGGCAGAACATTCTATAACCATTTATTTGGTCACAACATTCAGTTGTATAACCTTGAATAAGCAAGAATAGCTCTGAAATCTCTGACCTTTAGTCAAGGTTAAACAGATTCATTTCTATGGGCCTCCACATATGAGTTACCCGATGTGCCCGAGGTGGGTGCTGGGAACTGAAGTGCAGGTGCTCTGCAAGAGCAGTAAATGCTCTTCATGTGTCCAGTCTGTCAATACCTTTGTATTGAAAGATAGGATTTCTTTACTCTCAGAGAACATTCTTAATCTGGATATATTCACTATGACTTAAGAATAATATTCTGTGGGTCTTTGTTTTCACTTTTTTGAAAGAGAATCTTATAAACATTTGTATTGTAGATGGTGGAAGGAATGGATTGTTGGGGGCTGTGGACTCTCAGACCCTGAATTTTCTATGAACCCTTGCCTGCAGGAGTAAACAGCTTGCTTTCAGATGCTCTGGGCATGAGACCATCGTGAGTTCCTGTTGGCAGGGGAGTGGTTTCTGGTTGACATGCAGCTGAAAACTCTTGAGAGCTAGGGCATGGCCATTAGTCAAGGAGAACCCTATATAAGCTGCCCGGGAACACAATAAAGGGGGCATTCTTGTTTCAAGACGGACCCATGTCTCTGTGTGTTTTTTAATCGCAGACCCTTGCTCGATAGTGGTTCCAGGTGGTGCAGACTCCACACGGAATGGTTCACACTTGTTATATATCCTTGTTCAGCTGCCAAAGAACATGCTGCAAATGGTTCTAGCCTCTTCTGCAATCTCCAAGTGGAACAAGACTCAAACTTCTTTGTTTACATACACATTGTCCATGTACACAGCAAAGTGTCACAAGGACTTTTCCGTTGTGAGCCAGCAGCTGCATCTCATGGATTTTCCTTTCCCTAGGGAGATAAGTAAACAGACAGTGAATCTGACAGTGCTGTGTGAGAATTTGAGGGTGGATGTTAAACATAAATGTCTGAAAAAGTTAAAAGAAAAAATATGATTAGACCCAAAGGGGGAAATGTCTCAACTGGTGCAGACTTTGCCACTACAGAAAGAACGGACTGAAAGAAATAGGACTGGGAAGGAAGACACTCTGAGTATAACCATAGTGTGAAACCTGCATTGGCCAACACCACAGAGAACAGCACAGCAAAGACTGGAAGCTCAGGAGTACACAGTTAGCAAAAGAGTCAGGTCTAATAATATAATGGGCTCAGTTCCTGTATGGTGCTGCCAAAAGGCACAGGGATGCATCTTAGCAGATGAGGTAAACTGGAAGTCAATTTCATGATAATAATTCAAAAGAGAATCCTCCCGTGGCTATTTTTACCTGTATACACAGATTCCCATCTTTCTAATCTTCTAAACTTCTGTGAAGAATTCCCCAAGATTGCTATTTCTTAGCATAGAAAGTGGAATTGAATCCTTCTACAATATACAATGGTGATAGCTGACAATTATATAAGTAGGAATTAGGCTCAGAATAACTTTAACATCATGAGATGGAATAGATAATGTTGTCATGGAAGCCTTGGAAATGGGAGAACTTGGTATCATCAGGATGACTAAGAAGATAAAGGTACTTCCTATGCAAGCCTGGCAATTTGAGGTCAGTCCTAGAAACCTACATAGAAAGTGATCGTATGCATTGGTTACCACAGCACTTTTCTGGAGATGAGAGATGAGAACAGGAGAATCACCAACTTGTAAACATCTAGCCTGGAATATACAGCACAGCGAAATCTACAGGAGATATCTTGAATCAAAAAGGTAGAAAGTGAGAATAAACTCCTGAAAATGTCCTTTGATTTCCATTCATGCTGGGCATGTGTTCTGACTCATGTGTATCCCACAGATACAGACACACACACATATATACACACAGTGAAAATAAGTGAAATGAAATTAAAATCCAATTGACTCCTTTAGAAATCAATGCTGTATAAAATTAATGAAGTTGGAAGTTAATAAAGAGTTACATTATCTTTATTTTAACAATTGTATGATTAATTTTTATTATCTTATCCCACTTCCTTTCTTGATATTACCTGAAATACTAAATTCTATTTCTTATTTATTAAACATGTTACATGGCGCTGTGGTAGAACACTTGTTAAGCATATATAAGACTCCATTCTAAACCCAGGACTACCAAACCCTGGAAACATGGTATCCACCAGATGACATGTGAAATGCTGCAATTATTATTTATTTGGTGCTCACAGAGCTTTATTTAAATTCCTGTTTTGATGGTGATGACAGTCAAGTCTATGAGACTTTTCTTGTATTCAATAAAGAACAAGTCAGCCTAAAAGGGTAGGAATTTTTTTAGATTAACATTTGGCTTCAACTTGCCCTACTTTCTGTCCCTCTGCAGTACTTCCTCTAATCTCTTCAGTGGTGTTATATATTTTAAAGCAAGAAATTGCTTCACTTAAGTAGATATTTAACTATTTGCCACTTAATTTCTTGCTTGTTGCAAATGATTTAAAGACATTAATGCAACTGAAAATACACAATGTGGGGAAAGCATAATAAAATATATTGTGAGCTTTTAGTTGCTCTTTGAAACTTCATTACCATTTCAGACATGCTTAAGTGTTCTTTATATGAGTTTTGCTTTGGTATATTTTTATCATGCATTCAATGAAGAAGACGATAAATATTTATGTTATTATATTTTAGGGTTAAATTCATTTCCTGCATTGGGAAATATCATTGATTACTATGTTATAATTACCCATATTAACTGGTCCAGTGTGATATTTTGAAACAAGCTTACCACTTTTAAGCTGAGTTCATGTTTCCTTTGCCTAGCCCCACACATTGATTGAGCCTTTTATGCTGATCAAATCAGGGCAATTAGCATTTCTCTGGGAGTTAATAATATACTAATCATTTTTGTGGAAAATAAGTCCATAGAAATACAGTGAAGACATCTGGAAATCATGTTCAAAATAGACAGTGGTACATGAATGCACAAGCATACTTGATATTATGATATAATAATAATATAATGATATATAAAGTCTGAAAAGCACATTATAAAGTGAGAACCTGTCTCTTGGGATTTATAGTTCATTAAAAGAAGGATAATTTTGTGAATAAAATAGCTATATAGGTTACATGTATATCTAATATTGTAAATAGTGAAACTTCATAAAATATAACATGGGTTTTAAATTTACATGCACATTTACATTTTATATTTTAATATACTCTTATTTTGAATGAACTACTTCATTTTGACCTCAACCTCATGTCTTAATGTGTTACTCCACCTATATTGTTAACTCCACCTTTTCTTCTTCCCTCCATCCTGCCAACTTCTCAGTTTCTCTCCACTTTTCTCTCCCCCTAATGATCGAGTAGCCACAGCACAGTCTTTTACTATTTAGTAAGTACATGGTAAGAGCCATTTAGCAAAAACAGAAAATTATACTAAACAAAATACAGAAAAGGGACCGTTACTACATGTTTGTTTGTCCTACCAATAGCGAACAAATATCTTTTGAGTTACTTTCATAAATACAATTATACAGGAAGTGACTCAATCTTTACAGACTGTAGCAATGGCAAAATGTACTGAACTTAGTGAAAATGGTGGAGTCTGTAAAGCTCATGAAAAGCCGAAGCGTACCTATGGTGACTTGTATTGCTTTTGTTACAAACACTTTCTTCCATAGAAAAGAACAACTCTTCTTTCTCCTGGATAACTGACAGATGGTTTTTGTAAGCAAATTTACCCTTAGCCAATCCATGAGCAAAAACAGTCCCTCGTCAAATACTAAGATTTCTATTTAATCTTTTAGCAACTGGACTAAGATGAATATCCATGGCTTGAATTTCAGAAGTTTATTTCAGAAAAATTTTGTGCATACCTTAAAATAAATCCTGTTATTTTCCCCTACACAATACAAAATTACTTTCATGTCCTACCTTTCCCTATGAATTAGGTATGTGAGTGTGTACACGTGTGCCCTGACTTAAGCATACACTGATAATGGAAACATAATCACAGGTTTGGGAGTCTGAATGTTCCTCCTGTTTCCATGGCAGTGTCATTAAGTATATTTTCACTGTATTGAATTTTTTTTCAAAACTAGAAAGAGCAAGCTAACAAAGAGAACCCTCATCTTTATAGCAAAATTAGCTATTTTCACCCACTACAAGATTATATAAGCCAAACAATTTGTCTTGAAGGATAAGTAGGTAATAGTTGTTTGAAAGCCACATTATAATTATATTTCATTATACTCTGAATTTAATCCATTTATACCACTATACCTTATGCTAATTATAGATTAATATATTACATGAGAGAGTCCCTGAAAGAGGATACCTTGAGCAGTCACCAGAACAATGCCCTTGTTACTTCACATTTTTGGTTTTTTTCCTTCACTTATGTTAGCCTGTGATATATAGCTTCTATCACAAAAGGTTTATTGATATAGGTTCTGGAAAACATTCCAATTAAATTAAGGAAACACAGAAGTATCGGAGGATAATAGGGTACCCATATAGTGCTTTGCATAGATAATCATAGTTGGAGGATTAGAAGATGTGTCCTTTACCTTCAACAATTTGTTGCTAAAGAAAGATGAAAACATTACTTCATAAATAACTTTTAATAACTCTATCTAATGTTTGTAGTAGTTAATATTCAAAATGCCACCCTTTCAATTAAAAAGGCATATATCGCTTTAAACCAGCTGAGCACTAGAATGAAGCTAAACTTGATCCAAAGAAGTTATGAAAATTTGCTTTTGTTGTATTCTTACAATTGTTGATCACTATCTGCATTTATTTCCATATGGTTGATCTTTATTTAGTAGCCTGATATCTGCTATAGAACCATTAGTAAACTGTTACATCCTTAGAAACAAAAGCCATCCTCTGTTTATCTTTCTTTTTTCTATAAAATTATATTGTTTGAGGTCTTATAAAGACTTCTGAAAAACATTTCTTAAAATGAGTGAATATTTAAAGTACTTGAAAATGTATAGTATGGTCCATTCTGTCTTTATAGAAAGAGTTTGAGTGTGTCCCTTTCTTTCTTGTTTAGTGAATTAGTTTAAGAAGAATTGCTGTTAGTTCTTGAGAAGTCTGCTAGAATTTAGCAGTGAGTACTTCTGGGCACAGGCTTCTTTAGTCCGTAGATTTTCTTCACTTTTCCCTTAATTTGAACCTGCTATACCACTCCAAAGGACACTGTCAACATATCAGAAAAGTATATGTAGATCAATATTTATTTTAGTTCTATTTTCATAGTTAAATTATTGAAGCCATCCAAGTTTTTGACAACAGAGTAATTAATAAAAAATGTGGTTTATATACAAGATGGGAAAATTTCAACCACAAAGAATGAAGTTCTGATATTTTCCAGAAAAATGTATCAAAATGGAGACACTACTATCATTAAGTGTATTGCAGACAAACAAATATAAATATGTGCTCTTTCATTTATGGTTCCTAGATTATATATAATCATATATAATCCTATGAGGGAGAGAGAGGGGCAGAGGCGATAGATGATAGATAGATAGATAGATAGATAGATAGACAGATAAATAGAGAGATAGAGAGATAAAGAGAGAGTAGGAGAGAGGTAGAAGAGAGATGAATGTGGAAGTATGGGTTAAAATGATTAAGAATGCTTGCTGCTCTTTTAGAGGAACCAAGTTCAATTCTTAGTGCCCACATGGTGTATTGCAATGTCTGTAATTCCTGTTCTAGGATATATGATACCCTTTTCTGGCCTCAATGGATGCCAGACATACACATGCTACACAGACATATGAGCCAACACAGACACCTACATTAATTATAAACTGGTTGGCCTATTAGCTCAGGCTTCTTATTAACTAATTCTTACATCATAAATTAACATACAATTCTTGTCTGTGTTAGTCACTTAGCTGGTACCTTTATCTGTGAGGCATTCTCATCTTGCTTCCTCTATGTCTGGGTGGTGACTGCCGACTGAACCTTTCCTCTTCCCAAAAGTCTCCTATTCTGGCTGCCCTGCTTATATGTCCTGTCTGTTTACTGGTCAATCAGTGTTTTATTAAACTAATACAAGTGACAAATCTTTACAGGAAACAAGACCATTGTTCCACAGTATTATGCAATCTATTTTGGGGTATATTTTCCATCTCTTTCTGTTTGTTTACCATATCCTTTATAGTTGGATTTGATTTTTGTATAATTGCCTGACCTATAGGATTGTTTGATATACCTGTAACATGTTTTATATTATAATAAGAAAAAAATCTGCTTCGTTTTCTTAGAGACAAATGCTGGAACATTATCTGTCTTTATTTGTGCAGGTAAACCAATGCTCCACAACAGACTGGTACCTACTGTCTGGGTTATGGATCCACATAAGACCTCTGGACCCAAATAAGTGGAAGCCAAGCACAGTTTCTTGGTAGCCACATTTTTTTCAGATAGACTGTATTTGCTGTTGGCTGAGCAGGGACACCATAGCTCCTTTAAGATAAGTGCATTAAAAGCTGTGGCTTTTTAAAAAATGGCAGTTTTCTGGTTCACCAGCATGAATGACTCTGACTCTTTTGGGAGATCTGGCTATGATGCATTTAAATGGGGTTTATGAGAAGAGTGCTACAACTTACTTAATATCAACATAACCCACTGTGTGCCTGAAAATGGGTGGCTATAAGCATAACTCACACTGAATGGATCTCTACCATGTTGGACTGGGCTGAGCCAACAGACAGAATTATGGAGTTTGTCCTAACCATGCCCACTTAGAATTAAAAAAAGTGCTCCTGTTCAGAAAATAATTACATATACACAATAAAGACAGATTCAGAAGAAAAAGAACTCTAAATGTGTCACAGTACTGGAAAAATGTATGTAGGCTTGAGAGATGGAGAAGAAAAAGAATATAGACAGTTATAAATGAAAATGAATTGTTTTAAAAAAATAAAATAAATGTTTTTTAAAGTCTTTAAAGAGACAGAGTAAGAAAGTCATAGATTAAAGCAGTAAAAAAAGCCATATAAAGATGGAATATACACATTGAGTCTGGACTATACATATTATTTTATTTTATTTGATTTTTTTGACTGTGAATGAGCTAAGTACAGAGAACCATTTCATTGTACAGGATGCTAAGCTAAATCAGCATATGTACTTTAAAGGTATCTTGACTTCAATATTTAGGTCTAAGAATATGTTGCTTTGGAAAATAGGTTCTGCTTTGTTTTTATAGAATTGTTGTTTCCTTCCAGGCTAACATGGTTTGATGGACCAAGATTATCCAAATGGTTTCCATGAACTCCCGAAATTACTGTGCCCAACAAAAAGCAGAAAGCAGTTTGGAGAATTCTCAAATAATATTTATAATTTCTTTTTTACATTTAAAGGGGGTATGCTATAGAGATGAACTCTTTGCATTGGTATGGATTTTCATTTATTGGTACAAATTTAAGGTCAATGTTGTTATAGTTCTGCTCTTGGTTAAGGTATTGTGTTTGTGCAGCTCATTTAAAAATGTAATGTATACTTAAGAAATACAGGTTATTAGTCATATATAATTGTCAAGCTTGTAGTTGTGTTAGTTTTTCTAGATATAAAAATATATATTTTAGATGGATAGATATTCTTCAGATCTACAGAATATGGCATTTAAAATGTTTTAAGAACTTAAACTTATTACGACAATGAGACACATCTGCTCCTGGCAACACCATTTACTTCAAGAATAAGATGGGCATTGAAAAGGCTCCTTAAGAAGCTTGATAGTCATTTGGGCAATAAAATGCTCTTGCCTGGACTACTTGATGTTATGGTATATGAATTGGACATGCAGGACTCACAGAAAAAAATGACTGCTGCAATTGCTTAAAGGTAAGACCATCCTTTGGAGTTCCTGCTTCAGCAAAAAGTCTGGAAGACATTCTGCAGGACACAGAAGAAAGCAATTGATGAACTTTGCCATTACAAGACAGAACAGATCTTTGGATTTTCTGCTTCATGGAAAAGTCTGCTGGATATTATAGGCCTGTAGTCTAAATATTTGATGCCTCAATGTTACAGAATAACTTTGGTAACTGTCCAGACAGCAAGATGGCTCTGTCAGTTCTAGAGTTTTTGAAGTTGTTTACAATGATTTTTCTGTTTTAGGTAGCATTACATCCTTCTGGAGTCTTTGATGGAGTTGAAGAATAGTTACAATGATAATTTTTCTTAGTTCTAATAAAAGATAAATTAAATATTAAACTTTAGACTCAGAAAATATAATAGATGATAGAGTATTTTCCTTAATTGGTCAAATGTAAATGGACTAACTATGTAACTGTAATTCTTACTAATACCAGTGGCTTACCAGACTAGAGCAAGGCAAGAATTCCAAGCAGATAGGGGAGGAAAGAAGACAGAGTCAAGGAGATGCCATGTAGTCACCAGAGGAGAAAGACACAGCTGTCAGCCAGAACCTTGCCAGTAGGCCACAAGCCTCATGGTAAAATATAAAATAATGGAAATGGGTTAATTTAAGTTGTAAGAGCTAGCCATTAAGAAGCTAGAGATAATACGCCAAGTAGTTATTTAATTAATACAGTTTCAGTGTGGTTATTTTGAGTCTGGGTGGCCAGGAACAAATTGAGCCTTCTGCCTACACACTACCCTACCCAAGAGTGGCCAGAGCCAGCTGGTAGAGCACTCAGAGGATCCAGGTGTAGCTTAACATCTAAAGTTTCCCATGTAGTCAAAAAAGGCAAAAATATATGCAATAAAATAGGCCCAGACAGAAAAAAATCTCTAAGTAGGTTCCAGTGTCTTTTGCAATATAAATAGGCTTAATAAATAAAAAATGGGTATAGCAGTCATAGAAAGAAATACATAGATTAAAATAATACAATATTTAATGAGACAATAAAAGTAATGTAAAAGAAAAAAACCATGTGAAGATGGGAAAAACAGAGCGAGTCTGGATCCTGTACAGTATTGTGTTGATTTTAAAATTTTTGTTTGCTGAAAATCAAAGGACAGCTGCTTAAAGACCTGAAATTGAAAGAGGGATTGTTGAAAAAAACAGATCAGCTATTTTAAGAATGCCATAACTTTAAAAGGGTCAAAAATATATTTGACAAATACAAATTAAAATGCCATTGGAGAAGAGATTTTGCTTTTGTTTCTATAGAGAACAAGAGGCTATGGATTCATTCCAGGCTGATTTGGATCTGCTTTGTTCATGGGAGACCTCTCAAAACAGCTGATAACAATAAACAAAGGTAATAACTGATTTTCCCAGGACTTGGAATTATCTCAATATCCTCTCTGGGATCCTAAAAATACTTTGCCCACATTCATAAGGAAACAGTTTAGAGAACACAATGTCTGCATTCCCAAGAGAAAAGGGGGTGTAGTGATATTTGTGGGTCATGGATATTTGTTATCTTTAGGGGAATATGGGAGTATAAAATAAAAAGACAACCATTAATCTCAAATATTTGCATTGGTATGGATTTTGATGATTGGGTATAAATTCAAAGTCAATTTTATTTACACACACACATATATTACTTTAGTTTAAAGGAATTTTGTATATAGGATAATCAAGGAACACAGGTCAATAGTTAGTTCATCTACAACAATAAAATTTGTAGATATGTTAGGTATGTTTTCTAGATCTACAGAAATATGGTTTAGAGAGATAAACTGTCTTCAAACACTTCAAAAACATAAGAATATAACATTTAAAATTTTTTTTTATTAATTTAGGGCTTTTAATGACAATGAGACAAATCTGCTCCTAACAGCAACAATTTACTTCAGAGGTGATGGGCGTTGAAGAAACTCTTTACGGAGTTTGCTTTCATCGAGGTAAAGTTAGTCACTGAGCAGAGAAATTGTTCTTGCCTTTCAGTAAGGACAATGTGCCAAACAGACTGGGGATGGGGAACACACAGGTTAAAAAAACTGTTTATCTTTGCCAGAACAAGGCAGGAGAGTCTTCCAAAATTCCTCTTTTACAGAAGCTGCCGCCATTCACACATTCACACATGCCACAGGATGTGGAGGAAAGTTACTGAAAACTGCCAATATAGGGAGGACAGTCTTTCAAAATTCCTCCTTCATTGAATAGACTGTTAGATTTTATGGACCTGTAGGCTGAAGATGGATGCCCCAACATTGCAAATTAACTTTGGGTGACTTTCCAAGTAGTCAGATGTCCCTGTCATTTCTCAAGCTTTTAGAAGTCATTTGCAACACACATTTTATTTACTCAAATAATATGATATCCTTCTGCTGCAGTTGATGGAGTTAAATACTAAACAGTTATAGTTGTAGTTTGCCATAGATATGATAGAAAGTAAGTTAGGTATAAAATTTTAGATTTGTTAAGATAGGATAAATTATGGAATATTTTCTTTAAATTTGCAGACACAGATGAGTTGAAATTTAGTATACTGTGAATGTAATCTTTACACTGATAATTATTCTTACTGTATCCATTCTTACTATGTTAAAATCTTTTCATTTTTGTTAGAAAGAAAAAAGGAGGAATGTTGTAGAATATTACTTTCAAATGTGTGAGGTTTGTTTACATTGTATTTGTTTAACTCTCTGAAACTGTGTATTGTGCCTGTCTAAAACACATGATGATCCAAATAAAGAGACAAATGGCCAATAGCAAGGCAGGAGCAAGAATAGGTGGGGCAACAAGCACAGAGTATAAAGAACCGAGAATGAGAAGCACAAGGAACAAAGAGAGCAAGGAGCAGAGGACATCAGGGGTCAGTCACCCAGCTACACAGCAAGCCAAGATGAAGGAAGTATAAAAAGAAAGGTATACAGAAATAGAGAAAAGTAAAACTCCAAATGCAAAAGGTAGTTGGGATAATTTAAGAAAAGCTGGTAAGAAACAAGCAGAGCTAAGGCTGGACATTCATAACTGAGTAAAACCCCACAAGTTATTTATTTGGGAGCTGGGTGGTGGGCCCCTCAAAAAGGCAAAGGAATAAAACATCATACAACATGCTGGGCTAGAGAGATGACTCAGAGCTTAAGAGCATTTCCTCCTCTTACAGTAAATAGATTCACTTCTGAAAACCTGCACGGGAGACTTAGAACTGCCTGTATCTACAGTTCCTGGGTATCTGATGCTTTCTTCTAGTCTTTGTGGACACTTCATATAAGCGGCACACATGCAACAAGCAGTCACACACACACACACACATACACACACACACGTGCATACACATACACACAGAGCTGGGAGAATGAGAGAAAAATGAAATGAAATATAAAAAAGGTTGATAGAGGAGTGTCTATATTACTTTCACTGGTTAATTAATAAAGAAACTGCTTGGCCCAATAGATCAGAAAATTAGGTAGGTGGAGTAGACAGAACAGAATTCTGGGAAAGAGTTGGGGAGAAGCTTCAGGCAGTAGCCATGCTTCTCCTCTCCAAGATGGACGCAGGTTAAGACTTCTCCTGGTAAGCCACCCCTCGTGGTGCTATATAAATTACTAAATATGGGTTAAAGCAAGATGTGAGAATCAACCAATAAGAAGCTACAGATAACGGGCCAGGGGCCAGGCAGTATTTAAATGAATACAGTTTCCGTGTAATTATTTTGGGTAAAGCTAGCCAGGTGGCGGGACACAGCCCCGCCGCTCCTTCTACAAAAGGTGATATTTCCTGAGAGATGACACCTGAGACTGAGGCATTCATACACATAGGTATGCACCCACCAACATTCAAACATACATCCTCTCATTTACACACACATAAATAGATATTTTAAATTGGTATATATTACTGTTTTTGCTAAAGAAGGCCAATTATATATACAATATTCACTGTGTTTTTCAAAATTTAATAATAGACACTAGGTTTTCAGGCCCTACACAGAATTATATTTAGATAGCAGTGACTATGAAAAAGTAATTAAATGATTTTTTCACCCAGTTTTGTAAACATGCCATAAATTCATTATTTCAATATCTTATTAATTAGTTGAGATTTTAAGACATTGTAATCTGGTCAGACTATCTCCCTTCTCCACTTCTTCTCAGCTCCACTGCAAGTCATAAGAATTCTTAACCACTGAGTCATCATTGCAGGTCCCAGATGTAGCAATTCTTCATTTATAGATACATGAGAATACTTAGAAAAAGATTCAACAAATTAAGTTAGTCTTCTGTTAGAAGTTTTGTATTTGTGAGTTGGAATATAATGTTCTTTTTATTAATAAGTTCTCTTAAAGATCTACACTATCATTTTTCTCCATTACAGTCTATTGGAAATTTCATTCCTTACAGGATAAACTCTACCCAGTTTTATAATAATAGCCATCTCACATAATATGTTGTGAGTTTTAAAATTCTGTTGTCAATTTTTAATTTCCAGATTAGAGTCCCAGGGACACAAAGTAACTAGATTAAATGCAAGATTGTTTTGTTCCTTAGATAAATTGCTAGAACATAAAGTGGTGGAAAGCGGCAAGCTGTTGTAATAAGCCACATCAGGATTCCAATACTGGCTCGGACACTATAATTGTGTTGTGTCCATAGGCAAGTTTCTTCATTTGATTCAATAAAAAGTGATTGATTGTGTGCTCCAATTAATCATGTTGTGCAATATAACCCAGGGTTATGAAGATGCTCTCTTTGAGTTCAGAGTGTTCAAAATGGAGTAGCAAAAAGTTTATGAGACATGTAATGATGGCTTAAACATACAGAGTTTTCATTGCAATAATAGTAGTTTGAGAGATGATAATATATATAATCTGAATATATATGTATATATATCTATATACATATATATATATATATATATATATATATATATATATATATATATTCAAATGTAACATGCTCTGTTTCCTTCTTGGCTGGCTCTCTGAAGGAATGTATCCTTGATGACATTCCCTTAAATAAAATTAGAAAACAAACACTCCACCTGGTTTTAATTAATGAATCTGTATTGCCACAATGATTGGCAAAGTAAACATAAATCACAAAATTTTCCTACTCTGTTCTTTCCAATAAATTTCTACTGCATCCAAAATGTCCCACGTGATTTTGGCAGGAAGTACCTAGCTGCTTCCTAAATCTACATTTTAGTCTTGCGCATACAACTATATTTAATAGCCAAGATATCATCTCTATGACTTGTAGAGTTACAAGTAAGTTCTGGGTGGTGGAACTTGGAGATTTTGCACAAAAAGGTGTGTCTGATACACTTTTTTATTTAATTGACAGAAGACAAACTGCTGCTTGATTTTATCCCTTCATTTTTGCCTGTGTGCTGTGATGTAATCGTGAAAGGTCTCTGACAGTTAGTGGGTCGCTGCTTGGCACTGCTACTTTGGAATGAGATAGAACCTGGAGGAGGGGGAGCCATGCTTGAAGAAAAGAGTCTCTAAGGGAAGGCCTAAAGGTTTTGAAGTTCTGACTCATCTACTGTTTCTCTCTGCTTCCTGATTGCCAGCACCATGTGACCAGCCATTTCCCTCTCCTACTTCTATTCATTCCATCCAGAATGCAGTGCATCCCTTTGTCAAACTGTGAGACCCCAAATCACTGTTGATCCCCGAAGATATTTTTGTCACCTTTTTTCTGCAATTATGTGAAAAGTAAAATAATAGAACATAATTAATAATAAACCTTATAACAGAGAACTGTATTTCTCTGAGGCTGATCTCTGCTACACGTCCTACATTGATAATATCTGCTCAGTCCACTTCAGTTACATTGCTCCTCTTCTGGACCCCAAGTGTCTTAAATCTGTTTTTCAATCAGACATTACTTCTCTCTCTCTTTTTATCCTTGAAGTTATTTTGTCAAAATGTCTGAATCATGTAATACTCATTTATTTTTTTAATCTAAAACTGTTGTTGGCCAGAGGTCACCTGACATACCTCTTGATTTAAAATTACCTTTCTCCCTTCCCAATTATCTGTCTTCCCTTTTCTGCTTTATTTTTCAAAGTACTACTATAATATAATTTTCCTCATTTCATGCATATATTTCTTCATAGTATATTTTTAGTTAAAGAAAGTATACTATATGTTTGTTTCTACTTATTTTTTACCTACCAAATAAAACTATATAACAAAAGATATGAGAAACAACTTTAAAATGTGATAGGATAATTTTTCTATATTAGCAATAAAACTTCCAGTAGGAATAACATTTTATATTGCATATTGATTCTGTTTATGTAATTATAAGAACCTGTGAGAAGGTACAACTCTGAAGGTAGGTAATGAGTTTAGAATTTATGCATCTCTAAGGATGAAGCCTATCAACTCACCAGTTGTAGGTCTGGATTCTTTCCAAACAAACTTCCTGCTGCCTCTCTGGCTTTCTGTTAGCAGGGGAGATCATAACAAGAGCATCTTTTACATGGTCCCTCCATGCCTCTCTAAGGAAGACCTGTCATGCATATTTATTGGATGTTCTACAAATTAAGGACCTAAGATGTCAACCTTACCTTAAGGTGAAAATTTGTATTTAGGATATCAACTTTAGACAGTACAGAAACCTGCTGCTTGTGAAAAATAAAAAAAGGCATAATAAAAAAGGAAAAAATACCATGACTATGGATTTATATTTTCTGAATTGCATGTGTCTCTAACCATCTCTGTATGTCACAATTTCATACCCTGACTCTTTTTCCCATAACATGTAGACTTTATTATGAAACATAAATTATAGAATATCTGATGTTTCAGATCCTGGGATAACATATAAATATTCTTTAATATGCATTTTAAACAAAAGACAATTAAGTTAACAGAAAATTATAAAATTGTTTACTGAAAATGAATTGTATTTTTTAGATATTTGCTAATATTTCTCAAAATCCCTCAACTAAGACATTTTTAACCACTTGTTCTATTTAATTAAAATTGAAAAAAAAATAAGTAAAATGAAACATTTCCTCAGCCATTAGTCTACTATTTTCCTCATGGATAATTCATGTATATGGTTGTATAAAATCCAGTTTTTGAATGTAGTTCTGGCAGCTACTTTCTTCACTAAATTAAGCAGAAAGCTTTCCTACTGTGCATATCCGAATTGCAGGTGCAGACATTCAGTGCATAAGTAAATATAAGGGATTTGGTGATGCCTGTGGGTTATTTGAAGCATATGCACTTTCCTATATTGGGTTTGAAAAATGATGTAATGACACTCAATTAAGAATGTAGATTTTTGAGAAGACAAGTTCAGAAAGAAATTTGGTAACTCTTTCAAGGCAAAATCAATTCATAAGGGTCCAGTTCCACAGGGACAAGCAGTCATTTTTACCTGTCCTTGGAGACTACTTCCTATGATCAGTATTCATCTCTAGAATTTTAGATATCAATCTCAGGCTTTACTTCTAGCTCTCCTTATTTCATACATTTAAGAGAGCAGTGGAAATTCTTGGATTTGTATAAGGTATCCTAGAATAAAAGATAATCTTCAAGTATAACAGAAATAATATTGAAACTACTATACCTTGACTGAGTCTGTTTAGATGTGCAAATACTGCCCATTTTCAATATCTCAATATAGGACTCCAAAGATATGCTTAGGGACATTGCTTAATCTCTTTTTTCCTCTTCCCAATGTGACCACATTGAATAAACTTCCCTTTTCAATTTCCTAATTAAAACACACATACACAAAGTAAGCAAACTTGTCAACTATATTAGTAAACATAAGGGTGATGACGATGATTTGCTAATAACAAGCAGAGGTTCCTTTTTTGTGGTTTACATTAGTTTCCTTCCATCTTCAGGGGATACAATCTAAGACCCTGACAGATGTCCCAAACTTCAAGTATATGTAATTTTCTTGTTTTCCTATGCATTTAGATACAATAAAGTTGTTTTATTATATGTAATTTTGCTATGTTAAAGTTAAAGCCTTTTCTTTTTTGTTTAAACAGAAAAAGGGAAATGTTGGAGGACTCTCATTGGTTAATAAAGAAACTGCCTTGGGTTTTTGATAGAGCAGGATTTAGATAGGTGGAGTAGACAGAACAGAATGCTGGGAAGAAGGGAAGTTAATCAATCACCATGCCTTTCCTCTCTGGGTCAGTCGCCATGAAGCCAGCCGCCAGGTCAGACATGCTGAACCTTTCCTGGTAAGCCACCACTTTGTGGTGCTACACAGATTATTAGAAATGGGTTATGCAAGATGTGAGAGTTAGCCAGTAAGAGGCTAGAGCTAATGGGCCAAGCAGTGTTTAAATGAATACAGTTTGTGTGTTGTTATTTCTGGTGTAAAGCTAGTCATCCGGGAGCCGGGTGGGACTAAAAGCAGGCCTGCCCGCCTCATCACTACACACTGCTTCTATGAAGTCCTTATGGTTGCTGGGAACAGGTCTGATTTCTGTCTATGTTTGAGCTCAGCCATTCTAATAGACGTCACAGTAGTTTAGTAATTTGACTTAATAGCTCACTTTCCTGATTCTGCCATTCCTTATTACTGTGGAGACATAAGACTAGAATCTCTCAAATCTCTCTCTCTCTCTCTCTCTCTCTCTCTCTCTCTCTCTCTATATATATATATATATATATATATATATATATATAAATTTCTGTACTTTGAAGATCTTCTGAAGTTTGCAACTAATTACATTTCCATACATCAATGCATAGGAAAGAGCCAGCAGGGACTTTTTAAAATATATTTTAGCACAAACAGATACCTTTTGCATTTACATAAGAAAATTAAAAAGCTCCGGAGGTTTAGACATCCCAACTTACAGTTAAAATCTTCCCCCTGTGACAATTGTAATGGTGGTAAGAAAGTTGAAAAGCTAGAGTTAGCTGTAGAATGGAGGAAATAAGTAATTAGAAGACTAGAAATGAGTAAGAAAGGTCTTTTTTTAAAACAGAGTAACCTGAAAACAATACTAATGCTTTTGACACATTGTTTGCATTTATTTTAATATAAATATTCTGTTATACATTAAATTTAAAACCTTATTATTTAGATTTTTCTTCAGCATATATGTACACAAAATACATGTATATGTGTGTGTATTAGGAGTTTTAATAAAACACTTTTGTGCTTCTTATTTTTATTTTTGAAATTACGATTCCATAAGCCAAGCTTTGGAGAAGTGAGTATCCACACAATGATGACAATTTAAGAAATTAATGATGGTAATATTTATATTTTTAAAATGCAAATAAGATGTGATTGTTGTCATAAAACAGACAGATAATACAAAACCCAGAACTTACTGTTTTCCCATGATTTCTTTTGAAATAAAAATGAGCCAAAGAACTAATAAATCATACTTTTAACATTTCATGTAATTTCATGAGATTTCTGTTGACTCTTTAAACAAACACTGTGCCTTGTGTGATTTAGTTGCAGTGGTTAGAGGTCTTTAGATAAAATTTTTGGAACACATTATTTTGGGCTTTGAGTTTTTTCAGCCTTCGCCTAGACACATTTTGGTAATAGTCTGTAAGTGCTTAGTACAGAAATGTCAAAGTTAATAACCTAGAAGTCTTTAGAAGCCCTCACCATGACTAGAATAGCTGTGAAAGGCAGCTCTGTTTTTGTACTTTTCTTCTGGGAATTAATTTAACTGAGTTAAAGCAAATAAGAAAATTTAAAGGCAGCCTTTGGTTATATGCTTCCAAGATGAGGACTGAGAATTTGTTCTGTGTCTGTCTTTAAACCCCTATGCTTAGGCTCATCTTCATATTTGTAGCATTAGTCTGATGGAACCATGAATACTTATTGTGTACTTAAACCAATCATGTATTTCTGATGTGTTTAGTTAGATTATGGAACTTAGGATGGCAAATTGTCTATCTCGTTTTACTGGCTACTTATTCCATAAAGAAATTAATAGCTGTGAATATTAATTATACACACTCTAAGTTGCTCATATAGCACCAACTAACCCTTTTAAAAATATCTTTCCACTTGACTTTTTTGAAAAAAAGAGTCTTTGTTTTGTACCCTCCCCCCGAAACTTATATATGTCCAGCTATACCTGAAATACTCTTCTCCCTATTTTTTGAAATTTAGGTAATAAAGAATCCAAGCAACCTTAAATAATATTTCTAAGTTCTTATATTACATTGCCAAAGTCCAAGATATATCATGAAGAATTGGTATGATTCCCTACAATAAGGTCAAACATGCCTAATATTTAAAACACAAGAGCTACAGGCCTTAAAGTTTATCAGCGAAAAATCTAAAGAAAATAGGAGTCAATTGGCTGTAACTTAGTTACAATGTCTCAAAAGTTTTCATGATTTTCTATATAGCTTCACCCAGCTTGGGTTACCTCCTCTGCTTCTTATATTAGACATGATCATAACTGCTCTGAAATTTCTTCCTAAAGTGACTCAGGGGAAGCCACCTATACAGAAAGCATATAACAAATACCAAACAGGAGCATAACTTAAAATGTCCAAGTCATCAAAGACACAGAAGTGTATGAATGATGTTATAAAATATGTTAATGTTTTCAAATGTGGTTCTATATTTTAATAGTATTTCTTTATATGCCTCTATGTCAAATGTTACACCATTCAAATTAAAGTCGACTTTACCCACACTCCCTACTTCAAAGATTGATAGGGATGAATGATACTAGCTTACAGTATGGAATAAATTATGTCATGTTGACATAATAAATATTATTACATAAAAATATAATAAATATGCATATTTAGA
The DNA here is from genome assembly GCF_903992535.2 of Arvicola amphibius. Lineage (NCBI taxonomy): Eukaryota > Metazoa > Chordata > Mammalia > Rodentia > Cricetidae > Arvicola > Arvicola amphibius. Next base: position 32,965,012 of record NC_052047.1, on the reverse strand, counting down.
AATAAAATATTCTTTTAAAGTTGCAGTAAAATTTGACATTGTAGTTATGTTCACAGGTGGTAATTAATAAAATAATAGGCAATGGTTTGACTCATATTCTGTAAGGTTGAACAAAATGTTCAGGCTGACAGAATAGTCAAGAGAAAGGAAGAGTTGTAAATCAGTGCAGATTCTGGGTCTAATAGCATACAGGCCACAAGAAGTGAAGAAAAAAGTCAGTCAGCACATCGCTCATTGTCAGTGTATGGCCAGTCTGTGGAGTTCAGAGAAGATTACGAAATATCAAATGCATTATACTCTGTGTCATGCATTTTATGATTTCAGATTTTCTGAAACAAGATCATTATCATCAAAGGAATTGGAGTCCAGAGTTTGAAACCTATTTTGAGTCAGCCTATACCCTTTCTGTCCATGTGAATGAAGCTCTGAGCCTGGGTGATTCCATTCATGCAATTTCTTAATCTCTCTACTGCTATATATCTGAGATTCATATTCTCTTAAGTGATTACTCACATAGTAGGCAAGTCCTCAATTTACTCATGAACTTTACTGTATCCTTGCCATTGGTGATCTCCCTCCAGTCTCCAAGGACTCACATCACCAAAGGACTCAAAATGGCACTACTTATTTCTTCCTTTAGTGTTATGTATATGTCAAAACTCACAAGCTTTCTTTATTGTATTTTCAATATTTATTCATTTATATTTATATGTGTATGGAATATGCCAACCTGTGTTGATTGCGCTATTTACATAGTTGGTGCCACTAGAGCTAAGGTAGTGTTAGATCCTCTGGAACTATAGTGACAGGCAATTGTGAACCACCTGATGTTTATGCTGCAAATAAAACTCAGGTCCTATGGAAGGGCAGCAAGGACACTTAGCCACAAGCCACCTCTCCAGTCCCAGCACCCCTTTCTGTATTTTTAATAGTTGCATAATAAAGCAATGTTTAAATGTAATAGTTTATGTACCAATTAACTTATTGGAAGTTCATTTGTTTTGACTCTTTTCATAAGACAATAAGATTTTTAACATATGTGAAATATTCCCTGGCATGAATTACCACATATTTCTAAAGTACGAATTGATGCCTGGTATTGCTTTAAAACAGAAAAACGTGACTAAACTTTTTTTCAAAGTAATTGTCTTAACTGAATACTCACCTCCACATAATAAAGTGAAATTTTTTTATTTTACAAATACCAAATATAAATATTAGTCTAAACAAAATGAATAAGTATATAATTATGTCAATTGGCATATTGTAAAGAAAAAGGAAATCCTATGACCTTTGTTTTGTCATAACAGATATACACATGGGTTTCTAGCTGTACCCTCACAACATATTGAACTAAAATTCTAAACTCCAAATCCTATGATGATACTACAAAGAAAAACAGCTGTGCTTGATTCTAGTGTATACATTATATAGTTTTTGTTTGTTTGCATGTTTGTTTCATGCAGTTCAGGCTGTCCTTGGACTTTCTGTATAGCTAAGAATTATCCTTTTCCTTTGGCAACATGGTGTGTCCCACCATGTCCTGCTCAGCTAAATAACTTTTGTGACTTGAAGCTACCCACCTTTACCTTAAATCCTCAATCCCTCATACCTCCCGCTCAGATCTTCCCAGGTGCACCTTGCTTGATTAAGTTCAGCCTAATCCCATTTCCTTGGCATCTTATAAAACCTTCTATTAAAGTTTTAGTTCTTCAGTTACTGTATTCTATTTTATGCTATTCTTCCATTTTTATATCATATTTTATTTTTTATGTATAGTAATGGGCTATACTAATTAAGATCATAGACTCAACATGAAATCTATCTCTTCAATCTGAATCTGAAAGAAGTTACTTAAAGATGCTGCCACTTAGATTCTTTCTTTTTGTAACAGGGCTAGATTGGCAGGCCATGGAGCTCTGGTGATGCTTCCATCTCCCCAAACTGCCGCCTTTTACAAAACTCAAAGGCTAATATTGCTTCCTTTAAAAGGTCAGAGTAAAAATGAAAGTGGGACATTTAAGTGTCCAATGTAGTTTCTGGAAGGATTAGGTTAAGAAATGTTAGCTGCAAAACTCTTTGTCCCACAGTGGAAAATGTTTTCTCTGCTCAGCCAAACAACAAAGAGTTGGAGCATTTTCCTTCTAAAACCACTGAGAATTTAGGTTTATTTCAAGGAGTTATTGGAGTTTTTTTTTTTGCAATATAAGGCAGAACATGAGTGTTTAATGGAAAAATTTCACAAACGCTTTGCAAGCTAATGTCAGTAGGATATGATGACTTCCTGCTAATGAACTGAATGTTCACAAAACAATGATTTAAAAGAATTGTTGAATGATATTTAATAAAATATTACAAACTAAATTTCCAAATTTTATATCACAAGAGACTCAAATAAATAATGCCTCTTTTTAATTTATTTAGTTATTAATATTATTATTATTTATTATTATTATTCATATTATTATTGTTATTATTAAAAATTTCTGCCTCCTCCCCACCTCCCATTTCCCTCCCCCTCTCCTACTCCCTTTCCCCTCTCTCTCCAGTCCAAGGAGCAGTCAGGGTCCCTGCCCTGCGGGAAGTCCAAGGTCCTCCCCCCTCCATCCAGGTCCAGGAAGGTGAGCATCCAAACAGACTAGGTCCCCCAAAGCCAGTACATGCAGTAGGATCAAAACCCAGTGCCATTGTCCTTGGCTTCTCAGTCAGCCCTCATTGTCAGCCATCTTCAGAGAGTTGGGTTTGATTACATGCTCCATCAGTCCCAGTCGAGCTGGCCTTGGTGAGCTCCCATTAGATCAGCCCCTCTGTCTCAGTGGGTGGGCGCACTCCTCGGGGTCCTGATTTCCTTGCTTATGTTCTCCTTCCTTCAGCTCCTCATTTGGGCCTTGGGAGCTCAGTCCGGTGCTCCAATGTGGGTCTCTGTCTCTATCTCCATCCATCGCCAGATGAAGCTCTTTTATTTATGTCTAGAATCCACTTATGAGTGAGTACATACCAAATTCATCTTTCTGCGTCTGGGTTACCTCACTCAGAATAGTGTTTTCTATTTCCATCCATTTACATGCAAAGATCAAGATGTCATTGTTTTTTACCGCTGAGTAGTACTCTTCATGAGTATATATTCCAAACTTTCTTTATCCATTCTTCCATTGAAGGGCATCTAGGTTGTTTCCTGGTTCTGCTGCTATGAACATAGTTGAACAAACATTGAATAAATGGGACCTCCTGAAACTGAGAAGCTTCTGTAAAGCAAAGGACACTGTCATTAAGACAAAAAGGCTACCTACTGACTGGGAGAAGATCTTCACAAACCCTCAACAGACAAAGATCTGATCTCCAAAATATATAAAGAACTCAAGAAACTAGACTTTATAATGCTAATTAACCCAATTAAAAAATGAGGCACTGAACTGAACAGAGAATTCTCAACAGAAGAAGTTCAAATGGCCAAAAGGGGCATGCTCAACCTCCTTAGCGACCAGGGAAATGCAAATCAAAACAACTTTGAGATACCATCTTACACCTGTCAGAATGGCTAAAATCAAAAACACTAATGATAGCCTTTCCTGGAGAGGATGTGGAGTAAGGGGTACACTCATCCTTTGCTGGTGGGAATGCAAACTTCTGCAACCACTTTGGAAATCAGTGTGGTGGTTTCTCAGGAAATTCGGAATCAACCTACCCCAGGATCCAGCAATACCACCCCTGGGAATATACCCAAGAGATGCCCTATCATACTACAATAATGCCTCTTTCTATATCATATGTTGTGTGTTTCTTTCCTCAGTGCATACTATATTACCTTTAATCTTAAAATGTTTATTCACATTAGGTAATTAATTTTACTAGTGGTTTTCAAAAACTTTATTATTTCAATATTATTATTGGAACCTGGTATTTGTTTTTACATATAAAAATACAATGGCCTCTCAGTTATATCCTACTATTGAGTTTAAAAGTCAGAAAGTTAGTTTTGGGATGAATAGCTATGTTGCTATATGGTATATTAAATTTTTAAATTTTAACAGAATTTTTAAATTGTTTTTAAATTAGGAAATGTTTAAATATAGAAAAGAATAAAAATCACTGATTTTAGGAACATATGAAACCATAGAAAAATTATATATGTTTAGAACTTATTTGTATATATAAAACACAAGTAAGAGTAGGTTCATATATATGTATATATTCTGTTTAATGATTTATTGCAACATTAAGATTGAGAGGCTCATTCATGCGACTGAAAGAGCTGAGTGATATTCATCACTGCAACACTGCTATAACTTGCATTGTTTCCAATTTGGAACTGTGAGCATATGGCTCCTGTAAAGGTTCCTTTGAGTATTTAATGCACATGTGTGTTCATTCTCTGGTGACAATTCCATGCTCATAGAATATGGATGTGATAACTATAAGCAGATTGTGCCACATCATTTTTCAAAGTGATCACAGTCACTTAGCCATATGTGTGAAGTTTGTATGGGTTCAAGGGTTGCTATTAACAGAACTTTGGCTTTACCATTTTGGCAAAATGTAGTAGCATGACATTGAAGTTGTAATTAAATTTCCCTTACTAGCCCTAGTTCTGTCCTCATATTTTATTTCTATTTGTTTCTTTTTTGACATTTAAATACCTTCTGGAGCACATGAAGTACAATTTACAGCTTAAATTGTAGATTAATGTTTTCTTGTTCTTTAAACACAGTCAGTTCTTCAGCTCACACACTTCTTGCTTGTATAATTCCAAATAAAATATCACATTGTTTATTCTATTTTACTCTTTGGAAAGCTCCTCTATTTTCTTCAGTGCCTCAGCTTCTTTCAACATTTCTTTCTTTCTTTCTTTCTTTCTCTCTCTCTCTCTCTCTCTCTCTCTCTCTCTCTCTCTCTCTCTCTCTCTGTGTGTGTGTGTGTGTGTGTGTATGTGTGTGTGTTTCAGTAGAAAAGCAATGTGTTTTTGTTTATAATTTCTTTATTGCATTTATACATTCTGATGATCTCTGGAACTTCTATATCCTCCCTGTGGTAACAACTTAAAAGAAATCTTTAGTTAGTATTACTCAAAGAGAAATGTAAAAAACTCATCCTTGTAGTTGGATACACAAATAAATTTTTGCTCCATCTTTGGGTTATGTATTTTAGTTATACATATAATGCATCCTTTTAAGTCTTAAAATTTATATATATATATGTGTGTGTGTGTGTGTGTGTGTGTGTGTGTGTGTGTGTGTGTGCGTGTGTATGTGTGTGTCTTAACCATATTTCATCCCCCACTCTATCCATACAGCTCCTGTATGTCGCTATCAAATTTATAACTCATTAAGAACAATTAGTGACATACATGTGACATACATGTGTGTATAGTATAGCCAGCCACTGAGTTATGGTCATCCTGTTAGTGGTCATCCATGCCATCACAGAAAATTGACACCTTCCTCAGCGGCCACCAACTGCCAGTAGTTCCTCATATGTGTGATGTATTAGGAGTTCATACTCCTTCCATGTTGGAATTTTTAACTTTTCGTGTCTAATACATCATATGCCGGTAACTACGGCTGATGTGATAAGCTCACTTGTGTAACAGATATGTCATATCTACAGACCAGCAGTTTTCAAAACTCTTTCTTAGTTTCTTTGCATCCTTTCTTCAGGGATGTACTCTAAGTCTCATCATGAGGTAATAAAGATGTTCTGTCTATGGATTAGCACTCAGAATCATTTATTTTCCCCATTTTGAACAGCTATGAGTCTCTGTATTAACCATTACTAAAAGAAAATACTTTTACAAAAGTTGAGCGTGAGACATATCTATAGATATTAACATAAATAAGAATGAAATTTGAAAACATTTTCAATTCCCTTGTATTATACAGATATTGTGTTCTGGGTTTCCTGATTTTTTTTACTCCTTTTTTTCTGTTTTTCACTTCATTTTTTTTCTGTGACTAAATGTCTGTCATCTAATGGGACTATGCTCCTAGATTGGGAAATGTACTTAAGTCCCCATAATTACTTTTAGAGTTCACAATTATGTTTTCCAGGTTTAGATGACAATTCCCTTTCTCTCTGTGGCATTAATCTCTAATGCACATTTCAAAGACAACCCTTGCTGACACAACCATTTTAGTAAGTTTACAATAACTATGTTTTTTTCCAAGTTTAAAATCATGACTAGATAGTAACCTTTCATTATGAAAACATTATGATGTTTCTAGAGGACCCTTGTGAAACATAAAATTTTAGGACTTCATGAGACTGAACATGGGAATATTCTACTGTCTTGTTAAGCCATGAAAACAAGCCCCAATTAGCCACAGTTACCATTTGTATCCTAACTATTTAAAGCTCCAGCAACTTTTGCTTCAAGTAAGCACATCCTGCATTGTGACCTCAGTTTTTTTTTTTGTTATTATTATTTTCAAGTGTGAATGTCTTTATTTCGGAGACTGTGGTGAGGGCTAAAGGTAGAAAGTCAAAGAAGTTGTGGTTTCAATATAAGCATACAATTACAAGGTATTTTGAAAAACAGCACAAGTAAGAACTGAGAGTCATACAAAGAAAACAAGGGAGGACAGCTCAACACACAGATTAGGCAAGATTGCTAGAATTTGAAATGGCTGCAATGATTATAAAATAATTATCAAGCATTTCCTTAAGCAGTAGAGAGGAAATAGACAATAACAAGACATCAAACAAATAGAATCAAACTAGATACAATAGTTCATGCCATTATTCCTAGCTATTAGTAAAGGTGAGACAGGGGAATCATTTGAGTACATGGATTTGAGACTAACCTGAACAACAAGTGAAGACCAATCTTAAATAAAGGAAACAAGGAAGGAGAAAGGGGGAAGAGATGAAAAAGAGAAAAATAGAACTGATAATTTATGATAGAAAGGGGGAAGAGATTTAAAAAAGAGAAAATAGAATTAATAATTCATGATAATTCTAGTCATTTACCATTATCTATTTGTGTTTCTCAAGCCTTATGCCCAGAAGTGTGGCCACAGTGCATGTACCTGGAATTTCTTGCAAGGACTCATCTTTTTCAATCCTCTCCTATTATCATCACACTTTTTCCTTCTATCCTTTTCTTCTATTTTACCAATTCATGAAACTGGCCACAACACTACACAATACATTTGTCTGAAGAATCCCAACTAGGTCAAACACCTCATGAGCCATATCACTTTTATTTAGTAATTTAGTATTTGCCTTAAACCAAAAAAATGAAGCAAGTAACAAACTTTGCTAACAGACCATATGCAGATCTGACTGGTACCTTACCTCCTGAAAGACCACTCTCTTACACCACGTCTCGTATAAATGCACTTGGGTTTATACATTAGCATGTTTGTCAACCTGTGTTTTACCCAGGTATTCCTTCTTATTTCTGCTAATTATCCTATTAGGAGTTCACCAACTCCAACTGGACTGGGAAGGAATAAGCATGGGGACAAACTAGTCCCTCTGAATGTGGATGACAGTTGTATGGCTGGGGCAGACTGAGGGGCCACTAACAGTGGTACTGGTGTTTATCTCTACTGCATGTACTGGATTTTTGGGATCCTGTTCTCTTTGGATGTATACATTGCTCAACCTAGATGTAGCAGGGAGGGCCTTTGACCTTTCACAAAGCAAAGTGCCTTACCCTCTCTTACAATTAGAGCAGGAAGTTGTGGTGGGAGGATGTGTAGAGGGAATGGGAGGAGGGGGAGTGGGAATTTGGTTTGGTATATGTGTGAGCCTTGTCAGTTTGGTTGCTCACCTTCCTGGACCTGGGGGGAGTTGGGAGGACCTTGGACTCAACATAGTGTAGAGAACCCTGATGGCTGTTTGGCCTCAAGAGGGAGGGAGTGGGGGTGTGGGTGGGGGGGAGGGGAGGGAAGGGGGAGGAGGAGGGGAGGAGATGGCAATTTTTAATAAAAAATAAATAAACTGGAAAAAAATCTATTAAAAATAAAAAAGAGTTAAATAGTTGATATTTATATGTTATTGGGTCTAGATGAAAATGGCCTTGTGGCAGATAAGTTCTAGGAGTAGAAGTTATTGAGGCAAAAATAACAATTACCTAGCAATAAAAGTCTTGATTTACATAGAAGATCATGAATTTGTATACACAAGAGCAAGGGTGACCTCAGTTTCGACTGGTTCCAGACAGTTACTGCTTTGAAGATAGCTTTACCTGTTTTCTAGAAAAACATGGTTATGACAGCTTCAAAGTTTGTTACATAGTGGAGCTGAAATAGAAATTTGACAATGCATTTTTATAGTCAAAAAGTTTATATTATATTATTTACTTTAAAATTATTTCTTTTAGATAATATTATTAGATCATTTCCTTATTCTCTTTTCTTCATCAAAAGTTGTCAATATACCCTCCTTAAACTCTTTCAAATTCATGGCCTCTTTTTCATTTATTTTTGTTATGAAAGGCATACTTGTGGGGCCAAGTTCCAATCGAACATCCATAACACGACTCCTGCACCTAAGGACCAAGGATCTTGCTGAACAGGGGCCATTGATCATGGATTTCACTGTTGAGATTGTGTCTTCTAAAACTGTCAAGTCTCACCAACATGGCTTCCTAAATGTTAGCTGAACAAAGACAGCAGTAGCAAGCATGCCATTATGTATGGGTGGAAAATCTCATGAGGTCTCAACTCTACACAAGAACTGCTTTGAAAGTTTTGGTCTTTTAAATCTCTGTCAAGTACTATTTTAAAGTTTAAGGCCACCCTAGGACCCAGGAGAGCAACCAACCAACCATCCAATCAACAAACAAAAAAAGGCAAGCAATATAGTTCAGTAGGTAAATTCATAGGCTATGTAGCTTGACAACTTTTCTTCTGATTTTTTTATTATGAAACTCATGTAGCAGGAGATAATTGCCTTATAAAAGATGTCTATTGACTTCCACAACACAAGTATGTGTTGACATTGTTATTTCAACTCACATACTCATACGAATAAATGAATGTAAAGAAACAATTTCATTATACTTTAAATTCAAAACAATATAAAATGTAAACTATGCATTCTGACATTTTCCTTAATAATTTAAGACTCTTAAGAAATTCATTGGCTTATCAGACATCATGACCAAATACTTACTATTTAGCAGCACATGAAAATATATAATTTCTTTTTATTTATTTTCAAATTACCAAATAATATTACTGTCTTCTCTGACACTATAATACCCTGTAACTGTGATTACTATATTAAAGTGTTCTCCATAAGCTTATGTCAAACTAGTTCAGTGTTCTGATGTAGGGGGGTCATCTATCTATGTGTTACTTTCATTGGTTAATAAAGAGACTGCCTTGGCCTTTTAATAGGACAGAAAATTAGGTGGGCAGGGTAGACAGAACAGAATGCTGGGAAGAAGGCAATGAGGTAGTTGCCATGAAGCTCCAGCCCAAGATGGACGTAGGCTAGAATCTTTGCCGGTAAACCACCAACTTGTGGTGCTACACAGATTATTAGAAATGGGTTAAGCAAGATGTGAGAGTTAGCCAGTAAGAGGCTAGAGATAATGGGCCAGGCAGTGTTTAAATGAATACAATTTGTGTGTTGTTATTTCGGGTGTAAAGCAAGCCATGCAGGAGCTGGGCGGGACGAAAAGCAGGCCTGCTTGCCTTATTTCTACAGTGTTAGTTACCCATTAATTTTAAATACTATGCTTTAAAATCAACTCATTCCATAAAGCTATTAATTATACTTTCCTTTGTTTACTTATAATAAACTATTTTGCAAAATTTTGTTAAATAAAGATTCCCTAATTCTCACCAGGTTAGGAATGACTTTTATTCTTTAGTGGAAGTGATTATTTTGAAGAAAAAAATGCTTTTGTACAGGAACTTAATAGAACTTGGAATTCTTATGAGCACTGCTTTTAGACCATAAGACTTATCTTAGAAAAAGTTTTGAGGCTTAGTATTCAATTTTCAGAGGTGCACAAAAATGTTTCTTTAAATCTATTCATAAAATACACATATGAACAAGTGTTCAAAATTATGATGATATCATAGTCAGGTTGCTTTATAGGTAAATTTGAATAAATCTGACTCAGTATT